>NW_023270320.1:37394288-37416354 GCF_011800145.1 Mirounga leonina | reverse complement strand
TCTTCTTCTTCTTCTTCTTCTTCTTCTTCTTCTTCTTCTTCTTCTTCTTCTTCTTCCTCTTCTTCTCTTTTTATGAAAGGAAAAATTGTGGAAGGTTTAGAAGGGCTTCTTGCATTGAAGGCTGACGTGTGACAGTAAACATGTGTTCTGATTCCACAGTACATGCTCGAAAATGCTTTGAAATAGTATGAAAGAGAAAATGAAGTCAATTAATGTGCAGCTTTGGGGCCCCAAAGATATCAGGAATCATTCCTTGGGTGTTGGTGGCCCATGTGCCAACTTCTCAGAAAAACCTCATCTCCCAGGCAGAAAAACATTCTCACTGCAAATGTTATCAGCTACAGGAAGGAATTCCTGGGCCAGGCTTTATCTCCTTCAAGAGAGATCTGCAAGAATACCACAGGCAGTCATCCATGGGGAAAAACATTGAGTTATGGTCTTGCCTAGAGACAAAAGTAGGGTTGATAACTACTTCAAACCCTTTCAACTCTTACCATTCTGCGATTTAAATTCACAGGCTACACTGGCAGGCCCATCAGCTGGTCAAATAATGAATCTATTTTTTATCTTGTCATGCCCTGTGCTAATCTGAGCCCAGGCGCTCTCTCATGGAAATGAGAGCCTGGTGTTTGACTCAGCTGTACCAAAGCAGCATCAGAATGAGTTACTGGAGCTGAGTGACAAAAAGTTTCAATTTATAAAACTTCAGATGTAGTCTAAAGACTGAAGAATATTTCCCAAATTACTTTTGGCTGTTCAGTTTATAGTGCAGAGAACAGGTGGAGAATCTTGGCCAGTGATTACCTGTGCAAGAAGGAAACAGATAGCAGATCCTTCAATATGTTATGCGTGTATTTATCAGATTGTTCAGATTCTTCAATATGTTATACGAGGATGGCAAAATGTTTCCCAGGTTTGAGTAGGTGACGGAACAGAATGAGAGCTGAAGGTATCAGAAGAGGAGCATAGGAGGAACAGAGTGAGAATTAACATGGGGGTACAAATGACCCTCAAATTTTTTGATCAGGGGTATCTCTTCCAAGATTTCAGGATTCCTTCAAGACAAATACGACCTGAGCTTCAAGACAGCCAAAATAAAATGAGAAACACGATCACTCATATGATTTGTATGACCCCAGAAGGGAAAGATGTACCCATTACACACACACAACAAAGACTTACTGAGTTCTTAGCAAGAACAGAAATTTCTTGGGAGACATTTCAATTAGAAATACAAAGAAGTGGGGCACCTGGGTGGCTCAGTTGGTTGAGAAGCTGACTCTTTATTTTGGTCAATAAATCAAGGTCATGAGTTCAGGGTCCTGAGATCGAGCCCTGCATCAGGCTCCACACTCAGCAAGGAGCCTGCTTGTCTCTCTCCCTCTCCCTCTCCCCCTGCCCCCTCTCTAAAATAAATAAATAAAATCTTAAAAAGAAGAAATACCAAGAAATTGTCATAGTACCATTTTTTTAACTTCTTACTAACACCTTATGGTTTCTCTGTGATGATCAGATTTGAAAATAAACTCTCACTTTGTTACAATATGTTAATGTTAATATTTTTGTTTACAATGTACCTCTTAGTATATGTCCAGTGTACTTTTTAAATTAATATAATTCATTATCAGAGTCTACCTGGCTCGAGAGCAGAGTAGGAACTGCCAAGCAAGAGCAGTATAAAGAACTCAGCATGACTGTTTTTCCATCAGGATTGTTCTTGGACAACTGATTCATTCAACATACATTAAACAATGTCCAATCGTGACACTGGGGACCCATCCATGGACAATTCATAATCTCTACAGAAACTCATAAATTATTTCCCTCAAGGAATGCACAGTCTTCATGGGGGAGTTTGTTGTTTAACCAATGGTCAAAAGCAAACTCTCATCAAGAGGTCTTTAACACATGTTTTACATCAGCGATGGTGGCCGAAAAACCTCATCCCGGGCAATTTAGAGTTTGGATGGCAACATATTGAATATGCAGAGCTAGCCTCAAAGAAAAGTGATGCAACTTCCATGTTTCACTTAGAAGAAAAGAGGAGAGAGTACAACAAGCTTTTTTGGCAGGAGTGTCATTGTTTTTGTTTTGTTTTGTTTTGTTTTCTGTTTTTGGATCAGAAAGGTGGTATGAAGGAAATGAAATAGGAGGTGAGAAGCCTGAGGAGGAAGTTTTGCGTGTTTAAATTTATTTTTCTATTATCTTAATTCCATTATAGTTCAACATGCATTAGTTTCAGGTGTACAATATCGTGATTCAACATTCTATACATTACTCGTTGCTCATCATGATAAGTGTACTCTTAATCCCCAACATCTACTTCCCCCGTCTCCCCACCCACCTCCCCTCTTGTGACCATCAGTGTGTTCTCTACAATTAAGAGTCTGTTTCTTGGTTTGCTTCTCTTTTTCTTTGTTCTTTTTGTTTTTTTCTTAAATTCCACTTATAAGTGAAATCATGTGGTATTTATCTTTCACTGACTGACATTTCACTTAGCATCATACCCTCGAGATCCATCCATGTTGTTCCAAATGGAAAGATTTCACTCTTTTCTATGGCTGAATAATATTCCATTATGTATATATACCACCTCTTTTTCATCCATTCACCTATCAGTGGACACTTGGGCTGTTTCCATAATTTGGCTATTGTAAATAATGCTGATATAAATTTACAGGGACATATATCTTTTTTTTTTTAATTTTTTGGGCAACCACTCAGCAGAGGAATTACTGGATCGTATTGTGGTTCTATTTTTAATTTTTTCAGGAACCTTCATGCTGTTTCCACAGTGGCTGCAACCAGTTTGAATTCCTACCACCAGTGCAAGAGGTTTTCTTTTTCCACATCCTCGCAACACTACCTGTTTCTTGTGTTGTTGACTTTAGTCATTCTGATAGGTGTGAGGTGATATCTCACTGTAGTTTGCCTTTGCATTTCCTGATGATGAGTGTTGTTGAGCACTTTTTCATGTGTCTTGTGGCCATCTGGATGTCTTCTCTGAAGAAAGGCCCATTATGTCTTCTGCTCATTTTTAATTGGATTATTTGTGTGTTTCATTGAATTATATAAGTTATTTGTATATTTTGGATACTAATCTCTTATTGGATATGTCACTTGCAAATATCTTCTCCCAATCAGAAGGTTGTCTTTTACTTTGGTTGATTATTTCCTTTGTTGTGCAGAAGCTTTTTATTTTGGGATGTAGTCCCAATAATTTGAAGGGGTGAGTTTTAAGAAAGTCTCTGAGATAAGTTCTACCTACTGCAATGCTTGTTTGCACTGCCCATGTCAATCTTAAGACTCACAGTTGCTACACATGCTAAGACAAATTAAATATAGAAAGAAACCTGACTATTTTACTTACCCACTTCTAGAGTCTCAGTGATTTGGTTTCTATTTAGACTACTATGTTTGTTATTAACTATTACAAAATACTGCCTACTATTCAAAGAGAAACTTAAATGGAGAGATTTCTAGGTTTTATTTCTAGGGCTTATTACAAGCTGGTGGATTTCAAGATTGTCATATGCATCCTATTTTTCAGAAAATTATATATTCAACATTAAAATATGTGCTCTAAGATGACATAAAAGGTAAAATTTGGGAAATAAATTTGAGAGAATACAGATATCTCATTTCTAATACACTGTTGCCTAGGTGACAAGGCCTATCTAAGCATTTTGAATTGGTAGGCGTTGATCGTCTATATTTGGGGATTCAAATCTGCAACGAAGGCAAGTTTCCATGGTACTAGCAATTGCATAACTGTTTTCCCAGTATTTTTTAGAACAAAGTTGTATGTCATACGGGCATATTTCAGGTGCAAATATATTAGGCAATCGATCATATCACTAGGCAAAAGCCTTTCACGTGAAATTCAGAGATGAATGTTTGCTTATGGTAGAAAAACTTTTAGTGCTGTAGGCCCTGAACTGAAAATGTAGCAGGAAATGACTGGACAAAAGTTTAGATCATTAAGGCTGAGAAGCAGTATCCTCTGTAATAAAAGCACAGACTAACTGGTATATCAGAACTGCAACCCTCTGGAAGAAGCAAAGTCAGGAATGACTTTTTTTTTCTAGAGTGTGCTTTTCAGAAGAAATGCTGATATTCCATGGTGCCTTATTTACCCAACAAGTATTTCACTTGTGGAAAAATATTTGGGAATTCATAATGTGCTCTAGAAGAATCTTTCAACATAGCAAGGCAATGTTGTCAGGACAACTGGAAACAGATAAAGATGAGTCAACATGGTATATAAACAAGTTAGAATTAGATATTGGGGTGGATTAATAATGGTCGAGAATATTCTGGAGACTGGAGATGCGCCCACGCATCTCTTTGGTTGATTTAATAAGCACATCTGTAGAATTTAAAAAGGTTATTTTATCCAGCAGCCGTAGTCATTTGCCTTATGATTCTCTAATCCCCAATACTGTGATTATTCATTTTTTTGAAACTTGGTCTTCAAACAGAGTATTGTCCTAATGGACATAGCACCACAACTTAACAGGCAGTATTTCCACCCTGGACGTTTTATGAATGGGTTTCAAATATATAATTTTTTTTTAAAGATTTTATTTATTTATTTGAGAGAGAGAGAATGAGAGAGAGAGAGCACATGAGAGGGGGGAGGGTCAGAGGGAGAAGCAGGCTCCCTGCCGAGCAGGGAGCCCGATGCGGGACTCGATCCCGGGACTCCAGGATCATGACCTGAGCCGAAGGCAGCTGCTTAACCAACTGAGCTACCCAGGTGCTCTCAAATATATAAATATTTTCAGCATCCTAGAAATCCTGAGGATTTGAGTAGTAGGAGCTCACCTCTCCACGTTTCTATGGTAACTCCAAAACATCTAACAGGCAGAGGGATCCAAACTACACCAGTCAACTATGGCTACATTGTTGCTTCCCTTATGAAAACCTTGGGGGTAATGGGGCGTGTGTGTGTAGGGGTATTTTTAACTCAAGGCAAACTTCAGAGAGAGATGTGCTCTACAGAAGTACTACGTGTACTATACACACAGAAACCCGTGTGCATGCATTCTGTCACTCTCACACACGTGTTTGTATGATACACATAAAAAATGAGGCGATTACTTTCCCAAATGCTGAAAGCTATTCCGGCTACCTCCAGACCAGATAATAAACTGGTGGGAAAAGCACAGGATTGAATCAAAAGATGTAAGTTCAAGAATGAGCTTAAAGGCTATCCTGATTTTTGATATTTAGCAAATCAGTGTGTTTTTTTTTTTCTCTCAACCACTTCCTCATAAAGCTACTGAGAAAAAAATGAGAAAATAATGCAAATGCACACACACACACACACACATACACCCTTTGCATAGCATACAAAATCTGTAAATAAACTGGCTGGCCAGGAATAAAGAAAAAGCTTTCCATGAGAAAGTGTCCCATGTGGTGAGTCTGGAGGATTGCTGGAAAGATCAAAAGAAAAGGAGGAAGGCAAACTTTTCCTACCAAAGCATCCCGGGAAGAGAAGGAAAAGGGCCACCCTCTATACTGAAGATCATCTATGTACCAGGTGCATTGACACAGATAGGAAAACAAACAATTTGTCTTCTTTTTTTTTTTTTTAATTTAATTTTAGGGGACCCTGCTTGTGATCTGTAAGTTTCATACCCTGAAAGACAGATGTCAGGGGGAAATGTCCAAGGGAGAGGGTAGACTGGAGTGCCTAGCTTTCTCCCGACCACATTAGAATATTTAACCTCTTATGTTGCCCCCAACATCACAAGGGATCCCAGGGTCCATGGTGGGGTGGTATTTTACAATTCTCCTGCACGTAACAGAATGTGAAGCCAGACGTCACTTGAAATAAGCAATATATATTGTGAAACACAAATGAGTTTGCTTTTAGTTTGCTTTGTCAGAGCATAAAAGCATAGTTTTATCGAAGAGAAACTAAAACAGGAAGTAACCTAAGTGTACCAGTTTATCGAGTGATCCACTGCGAGAACATCAAATTCCGTCCCCTTCTCACATGTCTTCACCCCACCTCAGGCATTTCACCAGAACCTCCTTCTGTGGATGCCAGGTGGCTGAGGGTGGGGTCCCAAGCGAGCCCCCACAGGACTTGGCAGGGGAGAGCAGAGTGTCATCAGATACACAGCACGGAGGGTGTGTCCTGCCCAAGGAGGCTCCATCACGGCTGTCATGGGTGCCAAGGGAAAGTACCAGGTGCATGGGGTCCGTGGGCATGAAGAGAAGGGCTTGGTTGATCTTCCACCTGCTAGTGGCCCCTAGTTTGTTGCACATGACTTAGTCACTCTCAGTTAATACAGCTAAGTTCTAGGAGGACTTTCAAATCACATGGATGAGGGACTCCCCTTTCCATTTTGTCTTCCTCCCTGTCACATTGGAGCCCCCAGATTAACAATCAGAGGGAAGCTTATGAAACTCACAATACTTTTTAATGAATGCATATCGACGCTTCCAGTTTGTAGATGGACACTGACATTTTAAAAATCCTCTATCATCTATGCTGTGCGGCTCAAACAAGGTAATTAATATAAACACATATTTTAAATGGAAAAATGTTAAGGAAAACATAAATCCATGTAATTATTTTCTATTATTGCCAATACCATTTCGGTTTGAAATTACATTGTGTCCAAAGACACCAGTGTTGATATTGTCAGTAGAGAAAATGGCAAAAAAGGGAGCTTGTAAAAAAAAATACTGTGAAATAAATGAAAACCCTGTGAGACATCCTTCTCTCTTTTTCTTCTTTCTTTCTCTCTTTCTCTCTTTCTCTCTCTCTCTTTCTTTCTTTCTTTCTTTTCTTTCTTTCTTTCTTTCTTTCTTTCTTTCTTTCTTTCTTTCTTTCTTTCTTTCTTTCCTTTTTCTTTCTTTCTTTCTTTCCTTTCTCATTCGTTCATTCATTCATTCATTCCATGCTCTCAAATAGGAAGCTCAGAAGTAAGGTGTGTACTTTTCTAAGACAACTTAGGTATTTCTTTTCTGCTCTGCTCAGGATCTGCAATAGGATCCAGATACTATGTTTGGACCTGGAGATTTCCACTAGGTTTACACAGGTCCTCCAGGTTTAAAAGGTGGACAAACATTAGCAACTCATGGTTTACATCCTAGATAGAAAGGTATTACTAACATCTCCAAGAGTGATTGAGAAAATGTAAAAAACAATGCTGAGACGATGTGGATGGAACTGGAGGATATTATGCTGAGCGAAATAAGTCAATCAGAGAAAAACATGTATCATATGACCTCACTGATATGAGGAATTCTTTTTTTTTTTAAGATTTTTTTTATTTATTTGACAGAGAGAGACACAGTGAGAGAAGGAACACAAGCAGAGGGAGTGGGTAAGGGAGAAGCAGGCTTCCCGCCGAGCAGGGAGCCCAATGTGGGGCTCAATCCCAGGACCCTGAGATCATGACCTGAGCCAAAGGCAGACGCTTAACGACTGAGCCACCCAGGCGCCCACTGATATGAAGAATTCTTAATCTCAGGAAACAAACTGAGGGTTGCTGGAGTGGTGGGGGATGGGAGGGCTGGGGGGCTGGGGGATAGACAATGGGGAGGGTATGTGCTATGTTGAGCGCTGTGAACTGTGTAAGACTGTTGAATCACAGACCTGAAACAAATAATACATTATATGTTAAAAAAAAAAAAAAAGAAGATAGTAGGAAGGGAAAAATGAAGGGGGGGAGATCGGAGGGGGAGACAAACCATGAGAGACTATGGACTCTGAGAAACAAACTAAGGGTTCTAGAGGGGAGGGGGGTGGGAGGATGGGTTAGCCTGGTGATGGGTATTGAGGAGGGCACGTTCTGCATGGAGCACTGGGTGTTATGCACAAACAATGAATCATGGAACGCTTCATCTAAAACTAATGATGTAATGTATGGTGATTAACATAACATAACAATAAAAAAAAGACAGTAAAAAAGCAAACAACAAAAACAATGTTGAGAGGAATCTGTCCTTCCTGAAGGAAGAACTACCTGCATACCTTTGAAGGAACACTTTTGTGATGATTTTTTAAAAATAAATTTATGCAAAAGGGATACAAAATGTAGTTTAGGACTGTTCTGTAAAGCAAAAGAAACACTGAATGACTTTGAGACTGAAGGTCTCATTTTTCATGTCCGTGGGATAGTGAGAGGGTTTCTAATGTCCATTTGATGCTAACATTTTAAAATTAAGTAAAATTTAACTACTTTTCTATTTTGCCTCATCTTTGCAGAAAAATGATTGTTGAATTTTCCTTTCTATGTAAAATAAATAATGATCTATTAATGCTTACTTCCTAATGAGAATCATAGCAAAAACAGAGCACTTACTGTGCTCGGAGTACCATGTAGCTTACACGTAAGGGATGAGAAAGTGGATATAGGATATTAGCCAACAGTGTGGCCAGTATTTAAGTGTGTGTGTACATTTGCAATAATGCAGACAGAAGAGTTGCCCCAACAGATTATTTGAAAGACAGTTATGAGACATATTACTAATCTCTCCTCAATGATATTTGTGTGGTTTGCACTCACACTATGTATTTTTTGAAATGTCCATCCATTACAATTAGTAGTGAAGTGATGCTCCATATTTCTGTGTACGTAATATCTGATATATCTGATATATAAAGGAAAGAACAATTATCCTTCTCAGAAAAATAAAGGAAGATGGTTGACCCACGTTTACATAGGGAAGACATAAAGCGATGTCACCTGAGGAAGTGAGGATGCTTCAGCTAGCATATGAAACAAGCTAGAGAACAATTATCGTTTTTCAAAAACTTCATCAAAAACATTGAAAAACAACAAGTGTGAAACAGAAAAAAAAAAAAAAGTTCAAGAGAGCCTGTCTTGAACATTAGCGTGCATGATAAGGTACAATGAAGCAGTACTAACATTATATTTTTTTTCTTAAACTAAAAAGTGCTTCTAGCATCTAAAGAAATTATAATTATTTTCAGGCCAGCATAAAGTTTCATAAGTCATAGTTTCACTGCTCTGTAAAAAAAAAAAAAAAAAAAAAAAAAAAAAGTTTACCTTCCTAATATGTTTTCATAAAGCCTTTATTAAATTCTTTGTTTTAGCCTCATTATGGATGACATATACTTGCGGATAAAGCAGGGATTGGGTTGAGGCAAGGGTCCAGCCTGCTCTTTGCCATTCCCTGTCATTGTGGTATATTTTTCACAGTGATGTACCTTCAAATGCATCAAGTACTGCACTTCAAGATGGCACTGAATGCCAAGGGCCGCCGAGCCTGAAGGTTTAGCCTCTGCTCAGGGGTATCGTCCATGTGGTCTCTAGGGCATTCCTCAGTGTTCTGGATGGGCTCCCTCAGACTTTTTCTGAGTTGCTACTCAGTGTCAGCATCCACATACTGACTGATGATAAACTAAGGCATTCCCCAGGTCTGTTCAAGAGAAGGCAGTGGAGAAAAGGGAAGTGAAGGACTGTCTGAGCACCTCTCCCTTCTCGAGGATTCTTGGGAGAAGTGTCTGCCTGACTCCATTTGCTGGTCATTTTCCAAGGAAAGTGGGTGTGTTCATCTCCCAGGAGAGGGAATGAGGTCACAGGTTCCTGCCTGTAGGAAATAACAGTGATGCCCCGTATTCCAGGCATGGAATTGAGCGTAATTAGATGACACACAGCCGACGAACCGGGCCCTGGACGGTAAGTCACTGCCCTCTATGAAGGAGTATGTGTTGCCTTCAATGTCCAGTGGCCTGGTCGTCACCGCTCTCCCTTTTTTTCTGCTCGCAACCAATGCAGCTTCTTGGGGTAACAAATACACATCACCCTTTGGCATATGTCGCTTAGGCTGGGGACAATGTTCTCCATTTCGATTTGGTTTTCTCTCCCACATCTTAGTGTGTGCTCCCTCGTTAAATACAATAACTAATGATTTGGCTTTTAACACTGCCAAGAAAGCTATCATAAAAAATCACAATAAGTGCTTTTCATATGCAAAATTAATGCTGTTACATCTGCTGCCAATAACAGAAGCAGTGGGGCAGGTTTTAGTCAATGAAAACATACACTCATAGGTCATTTGAGAGAGATTGTCTTGATCTCATGTTTTGAGTTTTTCATATCCATGTTTTGAGATTTATCTTTAGTTCTCTTCGTAGAGATTCCCTCTCCTTGTCTTTTCATTTTCCCAAAGGCACGTCCTGCACAGTCATCCGGGACCTGTGTTCACTCGCTTGGTCACCATCTTGTGTCCACTTGAAGCAAATGTTTAAGATGCGGCTTTCAGATCAATTTCACGTCTCCCAGATTCATTGCCTTCTTTCCAAATATTCCCATAAGCTCCAACTGCAAGACTGCTTATTATCTTCTCTTGAACTAAGGAAGAAACTTTGTTTAAGACTGTTCTCAAAAAAATGTCTTTTATTCTAACTTTTGATCTATTTCTGTGTATTTTGTTCATGATTTTCATCAAAAGGATTGTTAGAAGTACACATATATAAAAATAACTTGCCGAGGTAGGGGATACATAAGCGCTAATCCCTCAAGACAGATGTATTAATAAAAACACTAACAATCAAAGTGATGAATACGAAAATATTTAAAAATCTTAAAAATAAAATAAAAGTGGGTATCCTTCATGATGCAAAAATAACTAGATAAAAATTATTACCATTTACATGTAACACATACAGAGCTAGTACGTTTATTAGCCAGAGAAATAAAGCAGTGTATGCTATAAGGTATCTGTACTTGAAACCATTTTTGAGAATCTTTTAAAAGTGTTTCCCTAGGGGCCACCTGGGTGGCTCAGGAAGTTAAGCATCTCACTTCAGCTCAGGTCATGATCCTTGGGGCCTGGGATTGAGTCCTGCATCAGGCTCCCTGCTCAGCGGGAGTTTGCTTCTCCCTCTGCCCCTCGTCCCACTGCGCATGTGCACGCAGGCTCTCTCTCTCTCTCTCTTTCAAATAAATAAATAAAATCTTCAAAAAACAAGTATTTCCCTAGAAATAAGGACAATCTGTGAACTTCATGGGGAAGAAGAGGCACCATAGGACAGATGTGGTCCCTTGGAACCTGTATGAATGTCCATAGAGAAAGTCTGTGCAGACTGTAAAACAAGAAAAGAAAAGAGTAGGCAGCCAACTTTTACTGCTTCTTAAGGCAGCATCAGCCTACAACATCACACTCAGCACTTTGTGATTAAACACAGCCAGGCACGGAGGCTCACAAAGAGGGGAAATGGTGAGCAGCCTCGGGGAACCACCTGGACAGTCACCTGGGCGAAGGAGAGGGGGAGGAACAGGGCCATCCCACAGCTCTCCTGGAAGAAACCACCCTGAGGACTAGTTTTGAAATATGCTAGCAACCCCTGATACCTGGAGGTGAAATGGGAAGTGACAATCAGGTGTGAACCTATGCTTTTCTAGGAGTTTTCAAGGATTTTTTGAACATCCTAGCAGGTGACAGAGGACCAGTCTTCCACAAAACTGGTCTCTGTCTTCACAGAGAGTTGATTCCTGAGCTGCATCCCACCTTAGAGCATTCTACCGTGAGCTGTGCTGATGGATGGGAGGCCGATGCATCCAGGAAAGGGTAGAACAAATGGACTTTTCTTCCTCCGTATTATTAAACCGTGTCCCTCACAGTGTGTAGGTATCACTTAGAAGTCATGTAATCCACACTGGTGTAAAATAATAGAGTATTCCTGCCATGTCATCATCACACCCGGATTATTCTCGGCAATGTCGGAAAGTCTATATAATTCCCCATTGCTATGTTGTGTGAAGCACTTCCAAACCCTGAAATTGGAAATATGCAGTGTCAGGAAGACCATGAGTGTCAAGCCCACCCTCTTGCCCTGTGATTGGACCCCAGTGTTAGTAAACTTCAGCCCACAGGTCAAAGCTGGCTTATTTTTTCTGCATAGCTCCTGAGCTAATAATGTTTTTTTCTGTTTTGTTTTGTTTTGTTTTGTTTTGTTTTGTTTTGTTTGCTCAATAAATCAAAAGAACAGGGTGCCTGGATGGCTCAGTTGGTTAAGCAACTGCCTTCGGCTCAGGTCATGATCCTGGAGTCCTGGGATCGAGTCCCGCATCGGGCTCCCTGCTCGGCGGGGAGTCTGCTTCTCCCTCTGACCCTCCCCCCTCTCATGTGCTCTCTCTCTCTCATTCTCTCTGTCTCAAATAAATAAATAAAATCTTTAAAAAATAAATAAATAAATAAATCGAAAAAACAATGACATTTTATGACACATGAAAAACTATGCAAAATTTGAATTTGAGGGTCCACAAATAAGGTTTTGTTGCAACCCACCCAAGCTCCTTCGTCATGTAGTATCTATGACTTTGTCCGTGCCCGAAGAGCTGAGTTGAGTGAGCACAACAGAGACAGAAGAGCCCAGGACATATCTGGTCTT
This sequence comes from Mirounga leonina, assembly GCF_011800145.1. Taxonomy (NCBI): domain Eukaryota; kingdom Metazoa; phylum Chordata; class Mammalia; order Carnivora; family Phocidae; genus Mirounga; species Mirounga leonina. The sequence goes on along the minus strand of NW_023270320.1, from coordinate 37,403,966 downwards.
TCAAAAACGTTTGCTGACTCCAGATATCTATCTCCACTATAATAGGCGCATGAAATCATTACCTGAACCTAATTAAAATCCAGTTATAGGGAACTTGCTGCTCTTTGGGCCCAAGTGAATTTCTGGTTGATTAATTTTACCTAGATCTTCACTGAAAATGAAGTTTAGGAGAATATAAATGAGATGTAAATCCTCCACTGCAGTTGGAATATTTTTCTAATTTGCTTCCTAGCTGTGTTCCAGTGGGTTATGTCATATTCCTTATAATGAGGTTGAGGTGTGGAAAAATACGTGGAGCCACTGAAGTCTTACCATATTCAAGTAGCACCGGTCGCCAGGAAGAGCCAGAACACCAAGTTCTATTGTAGAAATTGGTGAGATGGACATCAAGATTGGACTCTTCTCTGTATCTCTGAAAGCTCTACTGTCCTGAGTGAATTATGAGATTTGACTGGACCTTAGTGTTATTTTTTCTCAGATACCACCTTCCAAGTACCATCACTGGAGGTCTCACATGTTAGAAAGATCTCAAAGATGAGTCTAACGGTGCCCAGCCGTCTTGGAAAAGGAGGATGCCTAAGGCAGGGACATGGACGCTCACTCCTTCTCCAGCCAGCACAGCTCTGGTGTTTCTGATTCTCTAGACTGGACGATACTATAGGCAATTTTTTGTCCCTTTACTCTCTGATTTCTAATATGTTCCCATATCTCCAAGCAAGAAAGATGAACAATTTTAGCATTCAGCCTGACAGTGTAGATCTGTGTTCAAATATGGTTTTAAGTAGCTAGAGTCCCCCTGAACCTCTCCCGACACGAGACAAAGTACATGTAAAGTTCCTCACTGTAGAGCCAAGGGCACAAATAACAATGTCACAGCACTTTTTGCTCTTTGGCTTTTCGGTCTAGCTCTCCAAGACTTCATGCTTTTGAATATGTAACATTATTTAAATACCTCTAGCCAAACATAGACACAGGGTCCTACACAGCATCTATATAAGAGAATAAAACCAAAATTCTAAGAAAGATGAAATTATAATCTATCGAGAAATTATAGGAAAAGGCTGTTCTGGAATAGAACAGAGAGAAATTCCTCCCCTTTGCCTATTGTGAGAGCTGACCAAAGAGAAAGTGGTGTTGGCAATCTGCTCTTCACTCTTTTTTGGAAAGGCAGTGCTCACTTGGGTATAATTTCCTGTCAGTATGCAACTGCAATATCTCTTCTATTAATATTAACTCCTCCTGTATCTCCTGTAGCACGTAACTCAATTCTGAGTGCCTAGTAGGTGTCTACTGCCAAGTCTTATTGGACTGAATTTTAGTAACGTCAAATGAAATCAATCACATCAAAAGATGCTATGCCTTTATTGTTCAAAAAAACAGGTTTAAGGCATTTTCCAAAGTACACACATGACAAGAAGATAAGAAATTAAAACAAGAAAAGAAAGGTTGACCAAAAAGGAGGCATACAAATAAAGTGGAAGCACCGATGAATTTATACACAGGAAACACCCTCCACAGTGCTAAACATGGACCACTTACTTGGCCTATACAGTGAGAGAAGGGGGTGGGGATGATCCAAAATCCACAAGTCCAGTGCCTCAGAGAATGATGGGTTTATTGCATATAGAAAGTATTAATGGAGAGAATCTTTTTATATATTTAACAAATCAATACTGAATGTGAACTCTGTATGAGGTACTATACATTTGGTTAAATGAATGCCAAAAAAAAAAAAAAAAAGAAAGAAAAACCATCATATATGCTGGTTATCTAGCTTGCAGTGTCTGAGGGGGATGCAGTCTTGCACAAGCTCATGTGCAAACACTGTAGATCCTGCATGAGTGTGATGAGTTCAGGACCAGGAGGGAAGAGGATCAGACCTGTGTAAAGAGGTTGAGGGCTGCAGGCCAAGAACAGCACTGGAGATGGCCCCACAAGGTGAGTAAGAGGTCACCAAAACTCACAACCTACATGAAGCATGACAGCATCAGTGACTCTGTACTTCAAGTAACATTTTATCCAGATCAACCACATTAATATCATCACTCCTTTCACTGGACCCGAGAGATGGTAGACTTCACATTAGCTTATAGGTCACACATATTGTAATATTTCTAATTCTGGTTTTTAAATGAGGAACTGGGTCCAAACATATCTGAGCAAATGTGAGCTGACAGAAATCAAAAGGCGTCTATAATAAAACAAACAAATTGAAATCATAAAGTCAGTTCTTTATGATTGTTTGCTACATGAAATATCTTCATGGTGTGTCTTTCCACAAAAGGGTACCTAATTATGTCTGGAGAATTGATCTGACCTTTATTTTAAAGAACACAGCAACTTGCCTTGGTAGTAAATCTACTACTAATCTGACTTTCAAAGACAACCCATGACCCTCTAACTCTTCCAACGCCCTGTTCCATCAATAACATGCTTGATAAACAAACATGTCCCCTTACTTATCTCCTCTTGGTGTGTGTTTCTCAGCCACAGACCTTCCTCCCTGTGGCAGGACAGTCACTGCTCTTTAACCAGGCTGCACGCTGGGACAGTATTGGGACCGTACCATATGCAGAGACCATTTGAAAGAGCAAGAATCCAACTGTTCATAGAGGCCAAAACCTTACATTATCGCAAACTCAGGAATTATTAACATCATTCATTAAGTGCTCACGTTTTGCATAAATGGAGGAATGAGCTTAACTGTGAAGATAAGTGGAATTCAGGTGGATCTAAAGGAGGAGATGGTACACACTCCATTTTGGTGTCATTTCTACAAATAACCTGACTTTCCCTAGAGAACTAATTTAAGACTTGCATTCGAATGCCTGCGTAAAAGGGCTTGTTTACCGACTGATCATCTTTGTGATGTTTGGTGTGCATCCGTGGTGTTCTAAAACAAGTTAGGAGCCACAGAAAGCTGTTTTCTTCGCCTTAGGCAGAAGCCTAAGAACACAATAGAATCAAGCCTGATAAGATGCGAGTGTCATGGTATTTTACATTTTCCTTACAGTATCCTCTTGCGCTGAGCAGAGAAAATATTGACACCTTCATTTAGTAAGGAGAAGTCAGATCCCGACACAGTGGTTTGCCTAAGGTCACGGGGTTAGAAAGTGGGGGGCTGAAACCAATCTACCTCGTTTTTTCCTTTTCAAAGGCCTTTCCCTTATTTCAGTGTTTTCTTCTAATAGATGATGAGGGAAGCCTCAACACTGAGCAATCAAATAATCTGAGCAAACTACTGTGTCTCCCTGAAATCGCATTTTCAGGGGCTAAACTGATTGAGAAAAATGACGAATTTTGAAACGCAGCCAATTTATATCATACTTCTGCATAAGATGTTTAGTTGCAAGATAATTTATTTTACATTTCTAAAATAACCTACAGGACCTTTTATGCATTATGATGCTCATTTCTCGAAAGTTAGAATATTTTTTTTTAGCCTCATACTTTATTTTTGTATTTAGGTTACTTTTTAACTATGCAGGGGTTGGTTACCTTTAAGAGAAGGCAGGGCACCAACATTCTCATGTTGGAGAAAAGGTCGAAAGATGACCTTTAGAACACCAAAATTTAACAAAACAAATGTGTGCTGTAGACTTAAGCGATACAAAGTAATAGCTTTGGTCCCTCAGCTCTGGAACCCTGCCTTTTTCTTGACTCGGGAGGCTTACTTTTAGCTTATTTCAAATAAAAATCTCTGAAAGGCAAAAAATGGCATATGAGTGGCTATTTGGTGCTCATTTTTATGCATCCCGCATTCTAGTCCGTATCGTGAACTCCTGATGCTCCTTCTGTCTCGCCATGAGCCCCCTTCATCATCCCTGCACTGGTACAGAGCTCTGTTCCTGGGAGCCCTGGGTTGGGCATGCCAGGAGCTCACCTGTGTGTCAGCAGTGGGCAAGTCTCGTGCAAAGGGACACCCTGTCAGCTCCGGATGACAGAGCCCTACTTTAGGTCCAATGGACTGAAACGCCCGATGGGCACATGGACTTTGAAACCAAGAGATCGAGAAGGATCAAGCTAGCACCGTGAAGGAAAGGTGATGCTTAGAATTTATTCAGATTCACTTCATCGACCCAACCACGATTCAGCAACTCACGCTGCCCTCCTGGCCTACGCCATGCCAACGTGATACCAGAACCACAGAGCTCACAGAGCTGCAGCAAGGGCTCACAGCCTGGGGGTGGGGGGAGCCAATGCAGGTCTTCACTCCACATTTATTCAACTACTACTTCAGCACTTACCATGCGGAAAAACACCTAGGCAGTGGCCAAGGAAATGAAGAGGTGAAGTGAGCAATTAAACTCCAAGGAATGCAGAGTGTAATGAAATTTATAAAATAGTTAAGCTGGTAATTAATTGCTAAGTGTTATCACAAAGGTGCACCCTTATTTATTAGCCAGGGTGCCCGTCATCTGGGTCTCCTCAAATTTCTCCTGGGCCAGTCTTGTTTTCTCAAAATCCAATGATAGGTCAGGTCACTGATTTCTTATATCCCTTATTTCTCTGCATCTAATCATTTTAGCAAAAGAACTTTGCTTTCCTCAGATTTGGAGAAGCTGTCTGTCAATCCTCATGTGTGTAGGAGAGAAGGCTGACGATCCACGCTGTCTACACTGTGAAGACTGCCCACCCTGAAACACAGTTGCTTCCTCCAAGGCATCTGTGTTATGCTTCTTTCTTTCATAACACACTCCTTGCCTCTCTGGTCGATAGGGATTCAAGTTCTGCTTAGGTTTCTTCTAAGGAAAAGACAATTTCTAGGAGAAGTGAATAAAATTTACCAAGGTCCATCCTCTCTCCTGGTTCTCCTGGCTCACCCTGCCCGTTCCCAAGAAGGGGATGCTATGAAGTATTTCCCTTAATAAGAGATTATTTTTCCTCAGAGTAAAATGCTAAATGGAAAATTAGTATATGTCCTTGCTCCTCTTGGGCTCACCTCTCCTTCCTGCCCTCAGAGCTCATGTTTAATGGGTAACATACGCTGGGTATTCTATCAAATGTGTGAAATGTGTTAAGAAGAGTTAGTTGGCTAAAACTTTCAAGAATATCAAGAATACAGCTCCATGGATATAACTGTGCCTGATGTATAGATTAGGACACGCATTCAAAGAAACTAAATAAATTGTGAAATTTGTAAGATTAAAAGTGGTGGGTCAGGGTTTTCAATGCATGTTTTGTGTGAAATCCTGAAGGAAGCTTAATTCTGGGGGTGATAAAAAGGTAGGGGAGGTTTCCAGGAAAGATTTCCTGAGGGTAGATGTCTTCTGAGAGGAGTATTGAGTCTTTAGGAGGGAAGTAGCCGGACACGGGGAAGAAAAAGGCATCTAGTCAAATAGGTCCCACTTGATATCCTGACGGCCATTCCCCTGTGCACGGGGAACCCGGGGCCCGACGAGAGGCAGAGAAGATGTCAGCCCAGGGAGGATGACAGAGTTCTCTTGTCAATCACAAACTGTACAGAGCACAGACTGACATATAAAAACACTAACATTCAAAGAAAGTTTGATTTTGTGTGAAAAAGATGATTTCAAGAAAGTAATAATCAATGACTTGGAACAAGAACATGGAGCTGATACTAAGGAAGAATGTAAGTATCACTGTGACTGTAACTTTGTTTACCCTCCCCTCCTGTCCACAACTGGACCCACGGGATGGGCTCTTGTTCCATGGAATGGGGTGGCATTTGGCCATCACCGAAGATCAAGGTATTGTTTTCCTACGGGGCCCATTTTGGTTCATACAGGGAGAAACAAATAAACCATCCGCACTTGGAGTGAATGAAACTGTGAGCACCAATACAACGATGTGAGATCAAAGGTCCTTGTGTGTATATGAAAAGCTTCCAGATGATTTAGGGAATCATAAAATCATTTCTCAGACTATCATCAAAATTAAAATTTGATATTAAATAAATATCTCAGATAATTCACAAAACACCAGTACATCTGTAAATCTACAGAAACTGAGGAACATCACTAGAAATCCTTTCGTTTTTATTTTCTGATTCAAAAAGTATTAAAAAAGGGAAATATATCCAAAAACACTCCGAGTTTCAAGAAATATTAAATTTGCCACCTGGAAAGAAGTACAGACGTCATGATCCCCTGATTTTGTATATACTTAATAAAAGATTGGAAATATTTTTGCCCAGAGTGACACAGAGAGAATGGTAGCAAATTAGTGTTAAAATTTTTCTATAAAAGCTATTAATAACAGCTTCTAAATTGCAAGTTTGGCAGTCCAGAATAAAAATATGGCCCTTTGGTTCTGAGATTTATTTCACAGCATTTGGCAGGAACCATCTATGAAATGTAGATGTAGCTGATGTGGTCAGTTTCAAAATGATTAAAATGAACTTAACTTAAATAAGGGTGTACCTGTTCCTCTTTGTTTTGTGTGGCCTGTTAGTCATAACTTCCTTAGAAGACGGTTCAAGAAAGAACTAGGCAAAATATTTAATAATGTATGTGATGACAAGTTACAGAGTAAATTATGGTGATGCTAGCAAGTATCTGGATACAAAATTAAGAAGACAGGAATTAATTTCTTGAGGACACTATTCCCGAGTTATATTAGGTAGTATTAACAATGAAAGAACAGACAGCAACTTCAGTTAAGTTTTAGAAGAAATAATTTAGATTCTCTAATTGACAAAGTTCGAATGCATCCACTGACTATGAACTCTTCATGTAAAATATCACCATTCCTAAGAAACCTGAAAGATCATGAATAAAACCTGTGGAAGAATGCTTTGAGATGCATAAATTGGTCCACCAGGAAGCAAAGACATGCTCAGCATGAAGCCCACTAACATGGACGTGTTTTTAGCAATTTAAGATGTTTTCTTCCAATATTAGGAAACATCATGTTATGAGATACATAGACTATATGTTGAAATTGGTTCTGAATTCTATAAGTAAGCAATAGAAGGAGGGGAAATCTTGAGCTGAATAAGCCAAAGGGGAAAAATAACGAAATGCGAATGTTCTCTGAAGTGTGAGTCCTGGGGAAGTGCAACAAGGCCTTGAAGAGATTTGTTGCACCCTGATGCTGGATAAACAGCTGAAACAGACTTTAAATTACTCTCATTGTTTTCTCCCAAAATCCAAAATCAGAAATACAGGGTATTTTCTTCATGAGCAATGATTTCTGCTGGGGCTCACACAGATTTCTTTTCTGCCCTTCACACTGCACATTTGGTTTACTTATTTGCTGGCATATAAATGGTTCGATCATTAAAACCACTGTTTCTCTCCTCAGTGACCCACACTTAATCATGGCTCATCTGGTTATAGCAACAGTGCCAGGGAAAAAAGCATGTTCAGCAAGCTGTTTTTACACAGTGTTCACTTGAGGACATTAAGGACCTTCATCAGGTCCTTATCATATGATGATGCATGTTGCACTTTTCCCCAACACCTGGGCAGTTGTTCAGCACATTCCTTAGGCTTTTTTCTCATGATGCCAGTCTTTACGCATCTATACGTCAATACATGGTAACGCTGCTCCCATATTGTTAACTCACTTACACACTTGCCTGAAGGTGGATTTTTTAATTTAAATGTAAATATAATAGCAAAGTTCCAGGCAGCACGGCTCCAATCATATCTACAAAGCTTCTATCTTGAAGTTTCTATGTTACCAACAATCTTCTAGAGCGAGTTTTTATACGCCTAAGTAGCCAACTATTGAGTATTAAGGTCAAGGAATATTTTGAGGATTTAATCTCTTTTTGGGCTTGGAAAAGCCACCCTAATATTCACTGAGCCATTCATTTCATAACTATTAAAATAGACAGTCTTCCAAAAGAACAAGTGAAATGGCATGCTACACGAGAAACCAACATCTGCTTTAGCTAAAATTATAATATATGGCTTTGAATGTCAGAGAGGAAATCAGAGTCATGAATGTTTAATCACTGAATGTTGTAGAAAAAAGCCTTTGGCTGCATGAGCACTAAACATAGATGCTAGGCTTCACCATGACTCAATGTCACACCTTCTTGAACATGGAAGAACCGTGTCTACTCAGAAAGACATCAATGTTTATTCATAATTTTCACGTTTCAAAACACTTTTGGATCTTATCCTTATAACAGCCCCATGATATAAGTGGGGCAGGTGTTTCGAATTCCTGTGACGGATCCAAAGCCAAAAGCACACAGAGTTTACCTAACTTCACCAGGATCAGGTTACCTGGTGTCCCAGTTCTGACTGGAGGCCAGGGCAATGAGGAACACATAGTAGGAGAACATTTATCCCATATGTTATCCTCTTAGTGGAGGAAATCACATTTTATGGCATAATAATTTCCTCTACGTCCACATTTAGTTCCTTTGGGGACCTCTATAATAAACTAATATTCACATATATAAACGTAGGTCTCTACATAACACAGGAATGATTCTCTAACCTTAAAAGTAGTAAATTCAGTGTATCCTTCTCATGTGTTTACATACAGGAAAGCATAACAAAAGAGCTATAACCCATTTACAACCAAAGTAAATGGGGGGAGGTCATTCAATAATTTAGCAAAATAGGTTCTCCATAAAAAATAATTAAAGAAGAAAAAAATGAGATCCAGAGTGTTTAGCGAGAAAATAAGTGATAGCATCATTCCATACAGATGTCACCTGATGATAAGCATGACAAAAGGAAGGATACTACTTAAAACTGCAGTGGTAATCAAAAGTCCAAATTCACCGCAGTGTATAATCATAGATAGGATTTCGTGTATAAATTCTCACACAAGTAATGGCCTCTTGTTTCAAGTACTTAGATGTTTTCAACTGAAAGATCCTATCACGGTATTAGAATTAGAGGCTCCCAAGGCTAAAATGAACACTGAAGATCAAATCTGGCCATCTTCCTCTTCACACCCCTCCCATATTACCTGGCTTGTCAAAGGCACTCACAGAGAAACAGAACTAGACCTGCTGCATTTCACCAAGTAACCGAAGTATTTGAAACAGTAGATATTCATTCTAGATCCCGAATAGTAAGAGTTTGCATTTTGACAACCCGAGCCTTTTCTCTTCCACCACCCCTCCCGCAACATGGACTGGCTTTATCAAAGGTCACTCTGCGCTGTTATTTTTAAATAAGCCGAAAACGTGCAACTGGAAAAGAAAATCTGTCAACCAGCATGGTCTGCATGATGTTAGGCTCCTTGGATTTAAAAAAAGGAAGCAAATTCAAATGAATATCAGATATACTGATTAAATATAACTATGGTTTCTTCATTGTAAGACTTCAAAAATTTTTCACATGGTTAGAATCCATTGGAGGTCCAGAGATAATCAGGTTCAATTATTTTAGGATGTATATGAAAAAACAAGAACAAGAAAGAGGAGGATGGGGAGAGAGAGGAGAAAGAATACCAAAATGGTGTTGCCAAACAGAAAGGTGTGATGACGTAGCTTAGGTATTTATCATATCTTAATAAAAAATGATAGTTAATGTAACTGTGATATGCATAAAAGTTAGAGGATATATTTAAGCATTAAATAATAGACATTGGTGGGCGCCTGGGTGGCTCAGATGGTTAAGCGTCTGCCTTCAGCTCGGGTCATGGTCCCAGGGTCCTGGGATCGAGTCCCGCATCGGGCTCCCTGCTCCTTGGGAACCTGCTTCTCCCTCTGCCTCTCTCTCTCGCTCTGTCTCTCATGAATAA
>NW_023270320.1:37244000-37394188 GCF_011800145.1 Mirounga leonina | reverse complement strand
ATCTTGCCATTTGCAACGACGTGGATGGAACTGGAGGGTATTATGTTGAGCAAAATAAGTCAAACAGAGAAAGACATGTATCATATGACCTCATGATATGAGGAATTCTTAATCGCAGGAAACAAACTGAGGGTTGCTGGAGTGGGGGGTGGGGTGGGAGGGATGGGGTGACTGGGTGATAGACACTGGGGAGGGTATGTGCTCTGGTAAGCGCTGTGAATTGTGCAAGACTGTTGAATCTCAGATCTGTACCTCTGAAACAAATAATGCAATATATGTTAAGAAAAAAAAAAGAAGAAGGTAGTGAGAGGGGAAGAATGAAGGGGGGGAAATCGGAGGGGTAGATGAACCATGAGAGGCAATGGACTCTGAAAAACAAAGTGAGGTTCTAGAGGGAAGGGGGGTGGGAGGATGGGTTAGCCTGGTGGTGGGTATTGAGGAGGGCACATTCTGCATGGAGCACTGGGTGTTGTGCACAAACAATGAATCATGGAACACTACATCTAAAACTAATGATGTAATGTATGGGGGTTAACATAAGAATAAAAAAAAAAGAAAATCTTAGTTGGCTTTGAGATATGTTTTAATTGCATTTCTTTTGCAATTAACCAGAATAAATAAATAAATAACCAAAAGAAAAAAATATATAATGAAAAGAATAAATAAATAAATAAATAAAAATAAATAATAGCCATTGGTAATGGCAAAATGCATGGGAGGGATTCAATTTTAAGAGGCATTAATAAACATCTACTTCCTCTTCTCATGGGATTGTTGCCCCAAGAAGCACATTATACCTGCTGTTTCATTTGCATAAAGCATAGGCATGAATATGCATAATATATATTTCACACACACAAAATAATATATGTTGCACACATACACATTACAGAAATAGAACATATTCCATTCTATTTAGAATATAATATAATAATAGAGCATATTCTATATAAAATATAAAAATTAAAAACTGAATATGCATATGTTAAATACATAGTTGACTCTTGAACAACATGGGTTTGAACTACAGGCATCCAATTACATGTGGATTTTTATCTATAAATACAATCAATGTCAATAAGAACTATAAATGTGCTTTCTTTCAATTTTCTTAATAACATGTTCTTTATTGTAAGAGTGTAGAATATATATAACAGACAAAAAGTGTGTTAATCAACGGCCTACGTTATTGACAAGACTTCTAGTCAACAGGAGACTGCTAGCAGTTACATTTTTGGGGAGTCAAAAGTGACGTGGTGACTTTCAACTCCGCAAGGGTCAGGAGCCCTAATTGCTGAGCTGCTCAAGGGTCAACTGTGTTCTCTAGTTTCCCCACAAAGCTCTTGGCTCCATTCAAGGATGGATGTCTTCTGGAGGATTGTCACTTAAGCTTAAGTATCAAATGAGTGTCACTGCAGATCTTACCGGACTTCTGCTTTAAGCACTCTAGCTGGCATCATCTGGTTGCTGCCTAATTCTGTGAGGCCGATGAGTTAAACATGTTTTTCCCCTTTTAAATGTTTGGAAAGAAAAAGAAGAGGATTACATGATGCATGAAAAATACATGAAATTCACCTGTGAGTGTGCACGCTTAGTGTCTGGTTGGAGCAGGGCTTCCGTCCTGCATGTATGTGTTGTCTGCAGCTGTGTGTGTTGAGAAGACACAACAGACACTGGACAGCCCACAAAATCTACAGTATTTCCTCTCTGGCCCTTTAAAGAAAAAGTTTGGTGGAAAGAATAGACGAATAGAGCATTTAAATACACTGTGCAGTAATTTATGAACTCCTTTTATTGCTGACTTGTTTTCTTTTACATATTCTTTCTAGTTATGAAGAGTCAGATATTTGTAGTATAATCATTAAAATAATTCTCAAGGTAAGTGTATGTGACTTCAAGAAGCAATTAAGTTGCAATACAGCTCTGTTAGCCAAGGTGAGGATAAACAAGTTATAAATCAAGTAAGAGTGCCTTTATTTCAAGGCTGTAAGGACTTTTAAGCATAGTTGTTTTTTTTTTCTTACCAATGATCACGATAAACCTGAAAATACAAAATACTGAATTTTTAAAAAATATATGAATGTATTTTACACAAGCATTCCACAATTTTTAATAGGCACATGTGCGCACACATATTCATCTATTTACACAGAACATATAGACATATACATGCATTGCAACGGTAATATAAATAGAATGCAAATGGAATATTCATCAGTAAACATGGAATACTGACTGATATGTGCAGGGATACTGGGTTAAAAATCAAGAAATCAGATTTCCAGGTCCAGTTCAGTACAAACTCCCATGTGAGTTTCATCATCTGTAGAAAGAATTAAGTGCCACCTTCTCAGGTTCCTACTCTTTAAGGGTATTTAATCCAATAAATGGGCACTAGGCATATGTGGCTCTAATGCTTTTTTCTTTTTTTTTAAGATTTTATTTATTTATTTGAGAGAGAGAGAATGAGAGACAGAGAGCATGAGAGGGAGGAGGGTCAGAGGGAGAAGCTGACTCCCCGCCGAGCAGGGAGCCCGATGCGGGACTCGATCCCAGGATGCCAGGATCATGACCTGAGCCGAAGGCAGTCGCTTAACCAACTGAGCCATCCAGGCGTCCTCTAATGCTTTTTTCTATGCAGGATACACTGTTGTTATTTTATAGGGTCAGTAAGGGGCAGTGTGTGCAAAGACTAAAATTATCAGTGGAATTTTACCAGTGGGATTAAAGTTAAATCAGCTCCTACCAATTGGGAGAAGATATTTGCAAATGACATATCCAATAAGATATTAGTATTCAAAATATAAAAAGAACTTATAAAACTCAACACCTATAAAACAAATAATCCAGTTAAAAATGGGCAGAAGACATGAACAGACATTTCTCCAATGAAGACATTCAGATGGCCAACAGACATATGAAAAGGTACTCAACATCACTCATCATCAGGGAAATGCAAATCAAAACTACAACGAGATACAACCTCACACCTGTCACAAATGTTTTTGTGTTTCTTGTGTTGTTAAAGTCAACAACACAAGAAACAACAGGTGTTAGTGAGGATGCAGAGAAAGAAGAACCGTCTTGTACTGTTGGTGGGAATGCAAGTTGGTACAGCCACTTTGGAAAACAGTATGGAGGTTCCTCCGAAAGTTAAAAATAGGGCTACCCTGTGATCTAGTAATCACACTATTGCATGATTATACAAATAATACAGAGACACTAATTCAAAGGGAAACATGCAGTCTTATGTTTATTGCAGCATTATATACAATAACCAAATTATGGAAATAACCCAAGTGTCAGGTGTCCATCCATAGATAAATGAATAACGAAAATGTGACACACACACACACACACACACACATACACACAATGAAATATTACTCAGCCATAAAGAAGAATGAAATCTTGCCACCATTTGCCATAACACGGACGGAGCTAGAGAGTATAATGCTAAGTGAAATGAGTCAGTCAGAGAAAGACAAATACCATATGACCTCATTCCTATGTGGAATTTTAGAAACAAAACAAATGAACAAAGTGAAAAAGAGAGAGAGAGAGCCAAACCAAGAAACAGAATTTTAACTATAGAGAACAAACTAATGGTCCAAGGGGGGCTATGGGTGGGGGGATGGGAGAAACAGGTGATGGGGACGAAGGCGTGCACCTGTCATGATGAGCACAGGCTAATGTATGGAAGTGCTGAATCACTTTGCTGTTTAATAAACCTCTTGTATCCTTTTATGAAAAAAATAATACACTATATGTTAACTGCCCTGAAATTAAAATTAAAAGCTTAATAAAAAAAAGAAAAAAAGTTACATCACCATACTAATTAAAGAAACTTCCTCTTACCCTTGTTTTCTCTGGAAATTGAAAGCTAAGCCACCCTTTAGAGATAAGATGGAATCCCTCATCTTCCATACGGAGGTCCTTAATCACTCTGGTAGACAGCAGTGTCTCCCCCACCCCATGAATAGAAGACCTAGAATCCTCCTGTGCTGGGGAGAACTTTGGTCTTTGAACATTACATGATGCTGTAAAAGACTGAGTTAATTCAAGCACCAGTGCACATGCAATTTACGTGGTAGTCCCATGACCAACATTTGCACTGATTCTGACGTGAACCGCTGGAACTCCAAGTTTTCGTGTAGGCATCTGCAAGCGGGGTGGTGTGGCCTGGCCCTACTCCACGCTCTTGTCTATTCTACTGGTCTATGCCAGGGAGCAGGTAAAAGATGCCTAGTAAGCACACGTTCATTGCAATCAGCTCATTAGCTCTGCTATTGTATGAAGCAACACTTTCTGTAAGTATATAGTTCAAGGACAAATCACAAGCCCCAAATCCGAACAGTTCTGGAATTTTAACGGTGGGCTAAAACATCCACATTTGACTAAGAGTTCTCCTCTGCTTGAGACCCCACATGTGCTTAGGATATTTAGGCAAATCCCACTGCCATCCCTATTTTGGAGTCCCATATCACTTACCTCTTAGCATCTTCAGGCCACTTCTTCTAGTTTCTAAGTGGGATCCGGGGCAAATTACTGAACTCTGTAAGCTTGGTTTCCTCCTCTATAAGCTGATATACTTTGCAGCTTTGTGTGTGCAGATGATATAAGAGAACAAACCATATATCATAGTGAACACCGCCTAGTAAATAAATGTATTTATCATATTTCCGCAAGTGACCTTTTTCATCTAATGCTGATTCCCTGATGAAGTAGGCAGTTGCCTCCCCAAATCTGTTCTTTTTACAGGTTTTTCCAAAGAATATCCATAATAGAAAGCACAAATTAGCCTTTGCTCATTTGGCTTTTTGTGTTATTAACACTACTTCTCCACCCTACTGGAAATTACTGCAAAGCTCTACTATCTTTAAAAGTTAAATAATTATACTGTATAAAATTCTGTAAGATCTTGCTGTCACAAGCTCTTTTTTACTGCTCTTACTTCCCGCTCTAGTCTCCTGGTCCTTAATCTTACACTTACTTACAAAATTAATTGCCAAGTTTATGGTCTCTTTTATTTTTAATACTGCTGAAGTATTGACAGGTCTCTTCAAATTAGAATTAGGTTTCTGAGGGTGGGTGATTTTTTTTTAAGATTTTATTTTATTTATTTATTTGAGACAGAGAATGAGAGAGAGAGAGCACATGAGAGGGGAGAGGGTCAGAGGCAGAAGCAGGCTCCCTGCCGAGCAGGGAGCCCGAGATTTTTTATTTTTTTATTTTTTTATCATTCTGTATCTCCCCTGGGATTTGAAGAGTGCTTAGATGACAGTGGGTGTTTGATTAATACTTATTGAGTGCATTTCGTATAAAAATATTTTAACTAATGCCATAAAGAGAAGAAAACATGGATTGTTGGCATCTGACAGATGTCCTCCCATCCCAGATCTCCTGACATCAACTGTCTGGAAGATGAAATAGTTATAACTCCGAGCCCCACCTTGACCACTTGTAGAGTGGGCAAAATCACCTGATGCTATGGAACTGTGAGGATTACGTCAGAAAACATTTTCAGCGTCATATCTGTTACCCAGAAAAAGCAGGAGGAAAAAAGGCGTAATTAGAAAAGAAGGATTACTACATGTTCAGAAATAATACAAGATAAGAGTATTTAAAAAAAAAAAATTGGTAATGACGTATCCCTTGGCTGTCATCCTCTGCAACTGACCTATTAACTGATTTAATGCACAGTGCTCACTGTGTGCTGAGGGCTGTTTTGAAGCACCTTAAAATGTTAACTTATTTTATTCTTAGGACATCTGATGAGATAGATACTACACTCATGTCCACCGCACAGATGAGAAAGCCGGGGTCCAGAATGTTGGCTAAACTGCCCATGCTCCTATAAACTAAAAAAAGGATGGAATTCAAGTCAAAAATGTCAATTCTTTATTCCGTGCTCCTAACTTTATGCTCTGATGTCTCTTTTCTGTTTTTTTCCCCCCCTTTAAAAAGTTTTCCTGTGGAAGACTAAGAAAGAACAAGCTAAGGAACGGACATATAGTTACTTAAGGAACCCATGAAGAAAATCTGAGATAATTTAATCGATACCAAGAATGAGAAGATTAAAATTCCAAGCAGTACTTTATAAAAACGGAATTATGACAGAAGATAATTCTATTTAAATGAGTATAGTGAAAAAAAAGTCCATTTAGTCTATATTTTTTAAAGGATGTAGGGGATTTAGGGGATCTAAAAAACAGGTATATGGGGCCAGGCAGGAGAAGGCTAAATTTCAGGATTTTAAAGGGGAAGTAAGCAGAAATTCCTTAAGGAAATGAGCCATATTATTGATGAAAACTTGTCTTTTAAGTGAGATAAGGGATTTTAATCAGAAAGAGTGGGAGACTCCTTTATCAGAGTGGACCAGTTAGCTGTGGATGTTTAACGGGACATTCAGCCCTGCAATCTGCATCCATCCACCTGCTGTCCACGCACTTCACTTCTGGTCTGCTCAGTGGAGCCCACGTCTGCAGCCTCTGACACCCAAGGGATAGGCTGAGCTTCGAAAGGAAAAGTAGTTTTAAAAGAGTAAGAGCATTGCTATTTATTTCAAAGTACTCTTTATATTTGTTTGCTTTTCAATTTGTAGAACAGAGAGAACACGATCTTGAATTTATTGTGGAAAGTAGATGATAGATCTGTATACAGAGTAGCACAGAGAAGGGGCTCAATAAATTTCCCTTCCTTTTATCACTGGCTTGGGATCCTCTCCACCCACTACAAGATAGAGGAACAGGAGGGGAGAGGAGGAGAGGGGAGGGGAGGGCAGGGGGAAGGAGAGAAAACTTACAGAAAGGCTGATAGGCTGATAAGATTTTCAAAGGCAAACCACTTTGTTACATAATTTTATAACCAGTTTTTCTTTATTGAGTCTGAAAGAAAGCCACCAAGCATGTATTTTCAGTTGAAATAGATAAAATAAATACATATAGGCTTTTGGTTAAATTTCAAAATGGAAGGGAATTGTTCTGTACTTTGATTCCCCAATATTGGCTATTTCTCCCCCTCCCAATATATTGGCATTGAGGCCACTTAAATCCATGGCTCACAAGGGTTACAAAAATAGTTTTTAATGCTCAAATACAAAGAGTTCTTTCTGAAACTGTTAGAAGGGATGAGATCACAAAACTTAACCCGAGCATTCAAAATTAAACCTAACATCTCCGTAACAAACTTTAAAAAAGAATTGTAATAGTAAATGTTTGTTTCCCCTTTTACAGAAGAGGCAAAATTCAGTGTTCCCTACCTAGCAGCAGCCCACAGTGGATCATGGTGTCGTTCTTCAGTGTACTTTTTCTAGAACAAATATCAGGCGAGCATTTCAAACAGAACAGAGAAATATATAGAAGTTGCTCCCATTTATTGTTACCTGGTAGGTCTTCCAAGATGGCCCAAGCCAACCTTTCTCCATCTCTTTTATTCATCATCCCCCCCTGAAGGAGTCTTTCTAGGTTTTTTCCCCTAATCACCCTCCCTCCAGCCACGAATTTTAATAACACAGGTTCACAGAATAACAGTTTATGCACTGTGTGTGTGTGTGTGTATACATATCTATGTCTCTTTAAAGATTTTTTCATGGCTTTATTGAAATATCATTGACATACCACTATGTGAGTTCAAGCTATACAACCTGTTGATTTGATTGATTTGATACACTTATATATTATGAAATGAGCACCACCATAGCCAGTTAACACCTCTGTCTTGTCACATAATTACCATTTCTGTGGTGAGAACATATAAGATCTACTCTCTTAACAACTTCCCAGTATACAAAATAGTATTATTAACTATAGTTACCGTGTTGTACACTAGATCCCCAGAACTTATTCATCTTATACCTGGAAGTTTGTAGCCTTTGGCCAATATCTCCCCACCCCCAATCCCAGCCCCTGATAATGACCGTTCTACTCTGTTGCCATGGGTTCAGCTTTTTAAAGATTGCACATGTAAGTGAGATCCTGCAGTAGTTGTCCTTCTCTGACTTATCTCACTTAGCATAATACCCTCAAGGTGCATCCATGCTGTCGCAAATGGTAGGATTTTCTACTTCCTCATGGCTGAATTACAATCCTCTGTGTGTGTGTACATGCATGTGTACCATGCCTTTATCCTCTTACCCCTGACGGACACTTAGGTTGTTTCTGGATCTCAGCTGTTATGAATAATGCAGGACTGGGAATGTCGATAGCTCTTTGATACCCTGTTTTCACTTCCTTTGGATCTATGTCCACAAGGAGGATAGAGGGATCATATGGTAGTTTCACTTTTAATGTTTTGAGGAGCCTTTATATTTTCCATAGCGGCCAAACCAATTTACATTCCCATCAATAGTGCACAAGATTGGGAATCCCTGCACAACTGTGCTTCATATACAGAAAAGGCATTTTCTCCTGCTCTCTAATATTCCATTGCCCCAATGTGAGGATCTTATCGCCCCACCTTCTTCCTCCCCCCTTCCCTTTAGGGACGTGGAAGACACTTCTAAGGTTTGCAAAGCTAATAAAGTAGAAAAATAACCCGTTCCCGTTCTGCCCTGCTCCCTAGTCTTCCCATCCCACAGAGACTGAACCAGGAGCTCCTTCCCACTGATGGTCACGTTTCAAAGTGTTGGCTCTAAGGTTCTTCAGGAAGACATTCCTAAGCTGTAAAACCGTCTAGAAGCTTCTAAAAATATTTACATCTCAAAGGGGCAGAGAAAGGACTCACAATTACAAGTTTATTCAAGATGTGGGGAACATTAAAGGCCCCTTAGTCATATTCATTCCCTTAAAATGACCAGAAATCTCCCCTGAGAAAATAATGTACCCCTCTTTAGTTCCTGCTTACAGGTCATCACCATTCCCCTAGTTGATATAATAAGATATAATTTGCTTTTCAAATTTTTTTCTAAAGAATGCATTTTTAGCAAGGCAATCTCCTGTCTTGCTTTCTAGAAGAACCTGCATTTCCTCAGCTTAAAAAAAGAAATCATGAAAATAATGCAGCGTAACAGAATGTCTCCGGCTAAAATGATTAGCAGCGTGGAAACCGAATCAAGGCACCCAACAAAAACACGGAAGGGATTTAAAATGTTTAAATTTTACTTGAAAACCCCTATGCTGTAATAGAACTCCAGTGAAATTTTACTAAATATATTCACTTTCAATTGTGAGGACATTTTCCTTTTTAATCAGTGGCTATGGGAAGTTAACAAAAAGAGCTTAAATATTTTTAATGGCTTTAGAAATAGGACATGAACTTATACATAGACTATTCATACATTTATTTTTAATTTTGTAATCCTGCTCAAAATAAATACCTTGCCACTTATATGGAGATGGAAAATACATGGATATTGTTAATGCTCGTACTGTGCCCTTTAACTCGACTTCCTTTAAGAAAAGCTATAATACATTCTGCATTACACGCACCCCCTGGAAATTGCACAGCTAATTGCAATGCCGAGGTAATCAAACTGTACATTAGTTTTTTTTTTTTTTTCTTTCTCTCGCATTTCTCTATGTTTGGTTTTCTTTTAGAATTTTTAAATCTGCCTGGCTAGGGTCTGGGGGAGGGGAAGAAAAGAGGAAAACTCTCTTCTACTGGACCTGATTCTCTCTTTCCAGCCAAAGCTGCTGGCCTTAGGGGAGGTCTTCCCAGCCTGGCACTGTAACAAAATCCTCTATGAATCATCTTGCCCCTTATGTGGAAGACATCAAGTGTATACTTAAGTTTCTCTCTCTCTCTCCTTGATTTGTTTACTTTGAATACTAATGAAGAGTGTGGACCTTTGCTTCCCACAATCACAGTTAAAACTTAAAGCAAATGCCAGTCTGGCTTGGCCCCTCCCTCCTGCCACAGTGCTTTTTGCCTGAAGTATCAGATTTGAAACATTGACTCCAACAGTCAAAACTGATACTTAAAAAAAACCCAAAATGTTAAAAATAATAATGATAAAAAGACAGACACTTTAGTCCAGTTTGTTCTTGGAATCACCATCCAGATTATTTTTCCCTTAGATTCCATTAAGGACAGAGTTCTAAAAATCTATCCATATCATAGTTTTTATTTGATGTGTAAATCTTTTTTGAGGTTTTAAACATGAAGTTTCAAGATAATCTTTTTGTTATATTTTGTTTTAAACATTTTTTTAAATCTGTTGAATGAAATTAAGCCCTGGATTTTTATGGAGGAAGTTGAAGACAGGCAGGGGGAAATTCTCAATAAATATAAGTCTCAAATGTTTAGACAGGAGATATGTCCTTTGGCAAGAAACAGCATCATTGCAAATAGCTTAAAGCAATGCACTTTTTTTTTTTTTTCATTCAAGGACTGGAAATATGGATTTCTCTTCTTCATTAAATAAACATCTTATTGCTCACATGAGTTTATTTTCTTTCCTCTATCTTAAAGTTAATAGAATCACAACTGGGTGATCATCATAATTGCATGGGTACGTACGTGTGTGCTGTGTATTTTTCAAAGGCCTGAGGTAGTAGCAACAGTAGGGCAAATATTGGTTCCTAACTCTTGCCAGGCAATTTTAGACAAGGGGATTGCACAGTTAAGAAGGGATTTGAGATCTTCAGAATAGTGAAGCCAATGAAATATAAATAAATTGTAGTGACAGAGACTGTATGAGCAGTAGGAGTTCTTACCGATTCAAATACAGGGCATTTGAACCCCTATATGAGACATGACTCAGTTATGGATCATGGCAAGGTTTGGTGGTGAGTGAAGAGGGTGTGGCTGAGGTGTGGAAGGAAAGCCAGTTCTGCCTTAATTCAAAGTTCACTTGCTGGAAATTAGCATTTCTCTAACTGAATTTCTCTAATCTTCTATAAATCTACAAAGAGATAATTATGTTTCAATATTAGCCATTAAGGTATAATCTCAAGCAAAAAAGTAAAACCGTGTTTAAAGTAAAAATACATAACATCTGCTTTGCATTTCATTTAACTGATTCCATGGAATAAAGAATATCATGAGAATGGTCTCTGATGGCAATAAAAGTGAAGTAAGAATGTTTAATGCTTTGCATTCAATAAACTGTATTCCACTGTTGATCTCAAAAAGTAATCACTGCATCTGCCTTTAACAGTTATATCTTCACATAATGAATTAGTAAACTCTATTTATTAGCAATGGATAAATGTCAGTTAAAAAAACTCCAATAGCACACCTAGTGGCCAGATGTGGGTTTCATTCTCCCATAAAAGGAACCAGGGACGCTTGGAGAAATGGCGGTTTCTAGGATTGGGGGAAGGCATATACAAGATGAGTCTTCCAGAAAGTAAGGAAGGGTCCAAAACCAACCAAACCAAACCAAACCAAACACCCCTGTTAATGGGGTATGTTGACCAACACAGAGCCAACTGGAAGAGCTTCCGTTGATCTAAGGTGGCACAATTACAGCAAAAAAATAAAGAATTACTATACTTTAATCTGAAGTATAACATGTTCTTGAGTTCATACTGAGTTCAATAAAAACATGAGGAGAAATAGAAATCTCCAGCGTCGAAGCATACAAAATAATGGATGTAGACACTTCACCCTCAAGGAGGTGGAGCATGACTCCCCATCCCCCAGGCTTGGATTTGCTTTCAAAGAATGAAATACAGAATGGGGACCACACAGGGAACGTACACAGGAGGAACCTGACAAACTCTACCTCAGTCGTGTGCGCGAGGCCAACATCAACAGCGATCCATCAGAGTGTCAGTGAGATCACATAATGTAATGAGAATGGCACATTACCTCCGAGATTTTCCTCCCCCAAACCCCTACCCCAGACCAATTACAAGATAAACAGACAAATCCCAATTGAAGGTCATTCTGCAAAATTCCCGACTGTCCTCAAAACTGTCAAGGTCATCGAAAACATGAACAGTCTAAGAAACTGTGACAACCAAGAGGAGCCTAAGGAGACATGAGGACTAAATGTAATTTGGCATCCTGGATGGGGTCCTGGGACAGAACGAGGACTTGGAGAAAAAATAAGGAATGTATGCTATTTAGTTAATAGTAGTGTAGTGATGCTGGTTTATTAATTCCTACTGTAAGAGCTTAATAACAGAGGAAAATGAGCAGGGAGTATATGAGACCTCCATTCTAAATTCCTCTATGAATTGGAAACTGTTCCAAGCTTTGCACAGTTGCAGTATCGTAGCCAATGAGGTTTATCCAAGGCGCAATCATTGCTAATTGAAAACTGTTCCAAAAAATAAGTTATTTCAAAAAAAACCTTACAGAACTACTGCATCATCAGCTCATTTCTATTAAGTCCTCAACTATTATCATTTAATTTCATCTTATTTAATTTTCCTGTGTGCAAGAGTGATTCTTGAACATACCAAAGATTTCTAAAAATATTATGGAGCTATGATACTTTAATAAAAGCTTTCACTTTAATTAAATTAGAAGGAAATCCTCTATCCTCTTTTTTTTTCCCTCCAGGGAGGGAATGTTGTGTCATCTTATTAGCAGGATTTCCTTTAGGGCCCTTTCCCTCTTTGATGGATTTGTTGTAGGCAAGGAACCCTGGAAGATAGGGCTCTAGCCAAGGGATATTTCATTTATATATAGATACATGTAAATGCTTATTTTTTTCTTTTCCTTTAAATCAGAAGCTATTAATGAGGCATTAGGAAGGAAACTCTCACTTTATTTATTTATTTAAAAGGCTTGGGTGTCTTTTCTGAATAGACTCGATAAATACTATTAAGGGAAAACCAATACACTATGATGAAAACCCAAAAAAATTCTCAGGGAAATGACATGACCATGTTGAATTGAAACATCGATAATACAATCAATCATCAAGCACACATATGAGAGAAACATAGCATTAGCAACTGTCACTTTCTTGACCCACCTGCTAGACAAGTGTTCCCCTACCCCTCTCCTTTGAGGTCACCCCCATAAGCTACATACAGGACTAGACATGACAGAGGATTGATAGTGGTACCCCAACATCACCACTGTTACAACATATACATTCACAGTGTTTTCTAGTTGAGAAAGAAAAAAGCAAACCTAAATAAGAGACATATCAAAAGATTCAAGTCAGAAATAACTACTTTAGTATAAAGCTCAGTTAGATTATAGGTACTGAAGGATATCAGGAAAAAAAAAAAGAAAAGTCACCCTGGGCTCAAGTAACCCAAAAACTCTTTGTGGAGGAAATGGGAATTAATCTCTCTTGGAGAGCAAAAAGACCCGGCTTACCAGCTAGCATGCCCAAGGTGAGAGTGATCACAGAATGTCTAGAAAAAAGTGGGCTTGTCAGCCTGATTGAAGTGACTCATGCTGTTAGGAAATGAGAAGAAACACCAAAGACATAAAAAGAAACATGTAGAGTCTTGAAAGCAAGGTGAGGGAAGCTTGTTTTCACCCTGACATTTTTAGGTTAGGGGGTTAGAGGACAAAGCAGTTATGAGACATCCATCAGTGTCTGGAATGGAACAAGAGTGAGTAGGGAAGACTTTGGAGTGATTCTTCCTTAAGTAATGGAACCTGCCTAGAAGGGCCATAGGGGGAATGAAAGGCGGGGCCTTTCAGGGTGATTTGGAGACAAAGGTGGGATGAAGGGAATGAAGTCATACAAGAATCAACAACATGTCCCAGGTTTTCAGTCTGAGGAGCTTGAAGAACCATCACAAAACTAAGAAAGAAAGAGAGATTTGTGAGCATCCAAGGCCTGCTACGGATAGATTGGAGCGGGTCACATTTTTGGACATGTTTATTGGTAGGTGTGACAAGCTTGTTCAGAAACAATGGCCACAGAGAGGTTAAAACATGGTAATAGGATCTAAGATGAGCTGCCATAAAACCTTAACTGTACCTAACATGGAATTATACAACATTAGGGTCAAATAATGAAGAAAAGGAATATTCAGAGTCTCCAAGAATGAGTACGTGAGACAGTTCAGATGGTCTTTTGATGATAGAGAATATGCAATTACCTACTCAGTGATTTGAGGAAAACACAGTGTCATGTCTCCAAAACAATGGGTCTCATGGTCTAAGGTGAGGGCAATCATGCTCTTCATCGTTCAAACAGGGACACTTCTGAAAGGAAAAGGGGGCACTATTTTTAGCTATTTTTCATTATAGAGGCATGAATTTGTACTCTTGCTGAGCTTCTAAAAACCACCTCAGCCAGTCTCCATGACTGGCAAATCCCCGGGACCATTAGAATAAAAGTTTTTTCCTAAAACACCGTAGCCAACATCTTAGTGGGACTAGCCTCCAACCGGCAGCTTCCCTAGAGGCCTGAGGGTCACTGGCTGAACCACACAGAATAGTGGCCATGGAGCAGGACAGATGGAAAGACAGGAAAGAATGACCCTGGGAGCCAGGGGATGGAGCCAGAAGTGAAAGGCAGAGCTGTAAAGACAAGTTGTCTCCATTTTCACCATCTGGATCCCCCTCCCTGTCTCCCTGCACTGTCCCCGCTGCATTACCTCTGTCACTAATGTCCTGTGGCTAATGTCCTGTGTCAGCTGGACTGGCCAAAGGAGGCCCAGAGAGCTGATAAAGCATTATTTCTGGGTGTGTCTATGAGGCTGTTTCTGGAGGGCGTCAGCAACTGAGTCAGTACAGTGAGTAAAGAAGACCGTCCCCAGCGCAGGTGGGTGGCATCCAATCCACTGAGGGCCAGAATGGAAGAGAAAGGGGAAGGAAGGGGCATTTACTCTTTCTGTTTGAGCTGAGAGCTCCCCCATCTTCTTCCCCCAACATCAGAGCTCCTGGATCTCAAGCCTTCCCATTTGGACTGGAGCTGCACCCCAGGCCCCCGGCTTCTAGCTTGCAGATCAGATGGTGGGACTTCTCAGAGCCCATAATCCTGTGAGAGAGATCCTCATCCTAAACCCCTCTCTGTGCACATCTAGACAGGTGCTATGGGCTCCGAGTCCCTACAGAACCCTGGCTGAACAACTTTATTGCCCATTTGGCCTCTCTCTGCCACTTTCTTGCATTTTTAACTACTTCATGCTTGTTTGTTTGTTTTTTTAAAGTCAAAATAACATTCAGTGTTATCTGAAGAAAAGATAGGTGAAACTCGGCTGCAAATCTGAATGCAGGCAAAATGCCCTCTGGATCCTGCCCGACATGCTCGCTCCTGACTCTGCAGGGACATGTCGGGTGGGTGGCGTGGAGGCCCCTCTGCCACTGTTTACTCCAAGGTGTTTCAGCAGCAAAAGTTCATCGCTGGTAGAAAATGCCTGCCCTCCGGTCTTGATATCTGTTCTGAAGCTAGAGAGGCACATTTCCATATTGTAATGCATCCTAACTATGTAGCACTTCTCTTTATCAAAAGAAATGGAAATATGTTGTTGAATCTATGCTGCAATGTAAAGTACACTTAACAATCATGGCAAAATAATTTATTTTCAGTGGGTTCTTTTTGTCAACCATCTCCCCTGTCATTTTTCCACATCTGACAATGAATGTACTGATATCGTTTAATCTTATGGGAGAAAAAAAAAATAGAAGAAGAAGAAGAAGACCTGTAGCCATTACAGAAAATTTAGGAAGTCAGAAGATTTTCTTTTTTTTTTTTTTAAAGATTTATTTATTCATTTGAGAGAGCAAGAATGAGAGAGAGTACATGAGAGGGGGGAGGGTCAGAGGGAGAAGCAGACTCCCTGCCGAGCAGGGAGCCCGATGCGGGACTCGATCCCGGGACTCCAGGATCATGACCTGAGCCGAAGGCAGACGCTTAACCAACTGAGCCACCCAGGCACCCAGTTTTTTTTCTTTTTTAAAATATTTTTCATTTACTTATTTATTTGAGAGAGAGAGCAAGGGAGCATGAGCGGGGGGAGGGGTAGAAGGAGAGGGAGAAGCAGGCTCCCCGCTGAGCAGGGAGCCTAACGTGGGGCCCAATCCCAGGACCCTGAGATCATGACCTGAGCCGAAGGCAGTTGCTTAACCAACTGAGTCACCCAGGTGCCCGGAAGTCAGAAGATTTTCAAGAAAGAAATAAAAACTAGCTATCATCCCATCTCCTTGAAATACCTACAGTTGACAGCCCTTCATGACCTCTACTTCAGCATATTTTCTGCCAACTCTGTAAACTCATTTTATTTATTTATTTTTTAAAGATTTTATTTATTTATTTGAGAGAGAGAGACACAGTGAGAGAGGGAACACAAGCAGGGGGAGTGGCAGAGGGAGAAGCAGGCTTCCCGCCGAGCAGGGAGCCCGACGCGGGGCTCGATCCCAGGACCCTGGGATCACGACCTGAGCCGAAGGCAGACGCTTAACGACTGAGCCACCCAGGCGCCCCTGTAAACTCATTTTAAATTCTCAAACTCATTAAAAAATTCTATATGCAGATGTGTCATCATTTGCTCTGTTACATATCTAATAATTTTTATGTTATGTTATGTTATATATCTGCCTATTTGTTGTTGCTATCCCACTGTGTTAGGTGGTCTGATACTTTTTTAGGGGACAATGGATAATGCTCTCTTCTGTTCGAAAATGCTGCGACCGTTTATATCCCCACCCAACAGCGTCCAACAGTGAGGGGACCCTAACACTGACCTTAGCATATGAAATTTTAAATCTCTGCAAACTTGATTGTAACTTGCATTGTTATTCATAACATTGAGATAGTTTCAATAAGTTTGATAAGCAGAGATGTTTTCTCATCCGATCGGCATGCTGATGCCCTTAACCAGCTACATCATTTCTCATTTGTAAGAGTTTGTGTGTCACATACTTGGACACCTACTTGACGTTAAGTTTGTTAACGTGCTGCTGTAGATTTCTATACAGCTGATTTAATGATTGCCCCTTCACCCAGCATATGGTTCCTGAGCACCCACAAAGCAGGAAGAACTGCATGCAGTTACAGGGGTCCTGTGATGAATGGGATGGACGTAATTCATTTCAGAGCTCTCTCCTTTACCATTGGTTCAACTACTTTTAAGCATTTAATTCTGCATCCTTGTGAATTTTGACGTAGAGCCATTTCTCTTTTATTTTGCATTTGATGAGTTTTAAACACTGGGGTTTTAATGCATGGGATTGCTTACATGTCTTTGGAAGAGCTGAGAGAGCAAAGGGGGAAGAGAATTCATCAGCGATCAGTAACTACAGAAAGCCGCGCTCACCTCTGGGGTGAGAAGGAGGGAGAGGAGGAGGCGGTGTTGCCAGGGCCCAGAAGCTGGTGGTCAGTGGAGAGTCTCACGGGGACGGGGCAGGGGCTGCATGTGCGGAGGAGGGCAGTGTCTGTGCTGGAACCTTCTTTTACTTCTCTTTTAATGACTGTATTTAAACAACTTGGGATCTATTTTGTTTTGCCATGTGACGTGAGTGTTAACCCTCATCTCTAACAAATTGACTTGGGTTTATTTTAAAAGTACATGTTGCTGGAGTGGTGGGGGGTGGGAGGGATGGGGGCTGGGTGATAGACACTAGGGATGGTATGTGCTATGGTGAGCGCTGTGAATTGTGCAACACTGTTGAATCACAGATCTGTACCTCTGAAACAAATAATACATTATATGTTTTAAAAAAAAGAAGACGAAGATAGCAGGAAAGGAAAAATGAAGGGGAGGAGATCGGAGGGGGATACGAACCATGAGAGACTATGGACTCTGAGAAACAAACTGAGGGTTCTAGAGGGGAGGGGGGTGGGAGGATGGGTTAGCCTGGTGGTGGGTATTGAGGAGGGCACGTTCTGCATGGAGCACTGGGTGTTATGCACAAACAATGAATCATGGAACACTACATCAAAAACTAATGATGTAACGTATGGTGATTAACATAACATAATAAAATTAAATTAAAAAAAGAAAAAAAGTACATGAAGATCACACTCAGACACCGGAAAACCTGACATAGAGCTAATTCAGTCACTTTGGGACCAGCCAGGTAATTCCTCAGTGCCTCAGCTTTATCTTCTGTAAAACTAGGAGCTTGGTGAAATCATTTAGAAGGTTATTGTTTAGCTAAATATGTAAATGTCTTTTTACTAAGCTTTTAAAAATTTCATCTATTCCATAATTTGGATTTATAATATTTCTCAGGCTGCTCTGCTCACAGAAACTATGACACTATAGAGGTTGGCACCTTTTAAAATCTAAATACTATAAAATTATCTCTGTGTGAATGAGTATTTTTGCCCTAATTAGTACACTTCTATAATCGTGGCAGTGCCTAAGAGAGGTAAGCAAATGATCATGAGCTACTCCGTATAATACTTTAATAGAACAGTACTTAGGTATGACACTCGCGATATTGATTATGGCAAATGATGATAGAATTCTAGTGCTCTCAACAATATTTAAATACATTTGTGGGGCACCTGGGTGGCTCAGTCATTAAGCGTCTGCCTTCGGCTCAGGTCATGGTCCCAGGGTCCTGGGATCGAGCCCCGCATCGGGCTCCCTGCTCAGCGGGGAGTCTGCTTCTCCCTCTCCCACTCCCCCTGCTTGTGTTTCCTCTCTCGCTGCCTCTTTCTGTCAAATAAATAAATAAAATCTTAAAAAAAAAAAAATACATTTGTAACTCCCTTGTTTGTGTTCTTTCTAAACTATAGGCAATTGTAACCCCTACTATGCATCTGATTACAAGCTCTGCAGGTGAAGTAGATGAAAAATCCAGAAGCCCAACTTTACTGAAGGCATATCATGTGTGGTACACATTTTCACTGATCATGTATGCTCTAGGTACTGTATGATTCTAATTGGATTCCAACAGATTAACTGTGTTATGTATTGACTAGTGAGGTTTTTATTTTTTTAAGATTATTTATTTATTTATTTATTTATTTGAGAGAGGAGGGAGAGAGAGAGTAAGAGAGAGCACAAGTGGGGGCAGTGGCAGAGGGAGAGGGAGAAGCAGACTCCCCGCTGAGCAGGGAGCCCGACACGGGACTCGATTCCAGGACTCCGGGACCATGACCTGAGCCGAAGGCAGTCGCTCAACCAACTGAGCCACCCAGGTGCCAGAGTAGTGAGGTTTTTTAAAAAAAAATTCCACTTTACTCTCTATTCATATTTGAAAATAAATTGTTCTAAACCTTCTATGCTATGTAAGCCTGCAAAGTCTAGTAGTTATGAATACTGATTAAGTATCAGACATTAAATTAACATAGGTGTAATATATCCCTGAGAAATTAGCTTAATCATTTGCATACAAGTTGATTTGAAACATAAGAATAAACATGGTGTGATTTAGAGAAATTTCTGAATTATTCCCTATCTTCCTCTCTCTCTCTCTCTCTCACACACACACACACACACACCACTCATACACACATTCTTTCTCTTCTAATATACAACAATATCTACAATGTAACTATTCCTTCTTTCAACTTCACACTTTCCTTCAATAAGTTTTAGATATCTTTGGTCAAAAAAAAATGTTAAGAACAAGTTTGAGGACTAATAGGCTATGTGGATGGTAATAAAATCTCTCCCTCAAGAGGTTCATTAATTTTAAAGAGAAACAATGGTAACTTCACAGTGGAGTCACTCCCCAGACCCCACCTTAACCAAGTAGTCAATGTCAGCTTCAACAGTGAAAAGCCATATTGGTATCACGTGCCTTTGGAAAGAATTGATCACTTCTGTGGTATTCTGGCCAAAAATACACAATTCAACCAAATCGTGAGACAACATTAGACAGACCCAAATTGAGAAACATTCTATAAAGTAAGTGATCAGTAATCTTCCAAACTGTCAAGGTCATAACAGACAAGGCAAGACAGAGGACCAGACACAAATTAGAGGGGACCAAGGAGAGGTGATGGTTTACTGTCACACTGGGACCAGGATGCAAGCCTGGAACTGAAAAGTGATGCAGGAAAATGGGGGAAATCTCAGAATTTAGATAATAATAATGTGTCAACATGAACATTTTGATAACTGCACTGTGGGTGTGTAAGATTTTAACACATTGACATTCCCAAAGCTGACGCTGTCACGCATGGACATCAGGCTTGAAGGTGATGTTTTTTCTGGTTGGTCTCTCTCAAGGGGGCTGGTCATCTCACGTTTTCCACCTCCCACTCACCAAGGCTCAGCCTGTCTCTCCCTGGTCGACCCTGACTGACTCATTTGCTTCGTTCTTACAGAGTGTACAAGACTCGTGGTCATTACGTGAAAGAAAATATGTGTAGAAATATTCTATTAGATTAGACTGTAGGAAATAAAATAACCTGTCTTTTGAGGTCCCTCAAAAAGATGGTATATATGGGATTTGAATTTCTTTTATCTGATACCAAAACCAGGACTTCAGAATACTTATGTTCTCAATGACAGATGGTGGCATAATGGCATAATTAATACAGAATAAACCTCAGTCAACTAAAGACATATTGGACAAAGTAAAATATGTATTTTTGCATATGGTAGCATTGGGCACAATGAAAGATTTCCCTTCAAAAGAAACTCAATTCCATTAAACAAACATTACCAAAGACATCAAGATTACTGACCTAACAGTAGTAA
This sequence comes from Mirounga leonina, assembly GCF_011800145.1. Classification (NCBI taxonomy): domain Eukaryota; kingdom Metazoa; phylum Chordata; class Mammalia; order Carnivora; family Phocidae; genus Mirounga; species Mirounga leonina. The sequence goes on along the minus strand of NW_023270320.1, from coordinate 37,373,720 downwards.
GGCATATTGAGTTCTTTCTCCAGCAAGTAGGGTGGAGTTACTCTGAACTACCCTGGAGCTGACCTCATTAGGCTGCAGTCCAGACCCTTAACTCTCCACTCATACCTGTGCTCTCTGCTCCCAGTTCATCGTTTAAGCTCTATTGAATAGCTATAATAAGTACCCCTTTGAGTATAAATTCCTCAAGAGAAAAAGATAAAAGACTTGGATATCCATTAGATCTTAAGAAGGATATGTACTATGGTTTCTAAGTGTAGAAAAAAACAAATTTGCACATCAGCTTTTAGCATACATGATATAAATGAAATTGGTTTGAATTTACTATTTTTTATGCTTTCACACTATTGGATCCATTAACTTTTTGTGTCTAACAGAAAGAAGAAACTAGCAACTCCAAGTTTCAGATGCTTTAAAATGATCTCAAGGAATCCTCAGGACCACCTCCCCACATTTTGTCTAGGAGGAACTCTAGGCTCAGAACTATTCAATGCTTCAAAATTACATTGTGTATAAGTGGGCAGGTGCACACTCATTTTATCATCTAAATGGCATATAGGAAGGCTTATAGAAACAACTGAGAGGTCCCAGCATCTGGGTGCACATCAGTGACTTCAGTGTGAACTATGGGAATATTCCAGACCCCATTTAAGCAGTAGGATTCTGGAGTAACAGCTGTTCCGCAATTAAACAATACTACCATCCTCTGTTCTGTGTTTCTATGTGTATTAATGTTCACAACCTGATGATTCCTCTGTTTCATAATATTTCAGCTTAACTCCAGATGATGTGCAGGGCTATATAATTCAAATTATAATTGACCCTTGAACAACAAAGGTTTGAACTGGGAGGGTCCATTTATGTGAAGATTTTTTTTTGATACATATAGTGAAGTAAATGTATTTATCTTCATTTTGATTTTCCTAACAACAGTTTCTTTTCTCCGGCTTACTTTATTGTAACAACTCAGCATATAACACATCTATAATATACATAACACAACATACAAAATATGCGTTAACTGTTGATGTTATCAGTAAGGCTTCTGGTTAGCAGGAGGCTATTCGTATATTATAGTTAAGTTCTGGGGGAGTCAAAGTCATATGTGAATTTTCCACTGCACGCGGGTCAGTGCCTCTAACCCCCACATTGTTCAAGGGTTAGCTGCACTGACCTAGTATTTTAACAGAGGACATGGAACAAGATCCTAAGCACCACAGTCTACTGAGCCCATGCCCCTTTCCAGGGGTAGAAAAGAATGGGGCATAGGTGTGGAGAATCTCTGAGTCAGTGAAGAATAGTTCATGTTGAAAGTATTTTTTTTTTATGTACTTACAGAAATTATGATTCAGAATGCCTAGAACTGCATTTAAGATATGCATGCCCTCATTCTCATGAAGCTTACCTGGATACCATGAATTCAACAGTTGTTCCTAATATTATACAGAGTAGAATAGGGGCGCCCAGTATTATATATAGTAGAGCAGGGGCACCTGGGTGGCTCAGTTGGATGAGCACCCAACTCTTGATTTTGGCTCAGGTCATGATCTCACTTTTGTGAGATCAAGCCCTGAGTCTGGCTCTCTGCTCTGCATGGAGTCTGCTTGTCTCCCTCCCTCTGCTCCTCACCCCCACCATCTCTCTCACATAAATAAAATCTTAAAAAAAAATAGAGTAATCTGTCCTCTGTTATGTTTTTCCAGGACACCTAATGCCATGATACTGGCAGAGTGCTCAAACCAGAAACATTTATGAACCTCAGATTCTAACAAAGGGTCCCTAAACATGGAGTGTTTAATAGATGTTTGTTGGATTTACTGCATGTGAGTCATCGCCATATTTCATTGTTCACAGAAATATCCCAGATTGAGAAACCAAATCATCAGAGTGAGGGAAACCTAGTAAAAACTATACCTATGAGAAACATAGGGTGGATAAAATGATTTCCTTTATGAAGATAAATCACCAATTTCCCCAAAGTCAAACGTCACCATACCAAATATTTACCAAAGTGGAACTTGAAAATTGTAACACTAAAATTACAGAATTTTAAAAAGAAACCTCTTCCTAAGTATATGGCTAATATATTAATATTAGCCTAAGTATTCATTAATATTACACTCTGGAAGAAAATTATTTTATGGAAATTGCTCTCAATAGTGTACTGTTTAGATAGAACTTGCGAAAAAGTTCTCAGGGACACTTCAGCTCCTTGGTAGATGTTTGTTATTGGTCAGAGTGATTTTCTTGGCTCCAGCTCAAAAGGAGCAGTGCTCCCATCATCCCTAAATCACCAACACGGTCTCCAGCCTCACCTACACCTGAACCTACCCACCCTGCAAAGGACAGAATGATCTCAGAAATGCAATTTGCCCATTTCCCAGATGGTTTCTATGACACCTAAGCATATCCGTCCCTCCTGAAATTCAGAGTCCCCATTCCACCACATCTTCTTTCCTTTTGGCTGATTTTCTCTGTTTTTTTTTTTTTTTTCTTTGTGTCCTTTGATCATAATGATTCCTCCAGTCTGGTCTCACTGCTGATTCCCTACCAGTCAGCTCCATCCTGCCCTCACTATGGCACCTTATTATGTTGGCTGTTCTCCAGCCTCAATGGGAATCTTGAATTTGCCCAGGAATCTGAAATGCTTCCTTCACTAGCCATTGCTTTCCTTCCTCTCAAATGTCCAGCACCAGACATTCTTTACCTCTCCATCAAAATCCATCTTGCATCCCAATGTCCGACAGAGAATCTTCATCCTATTAGTTGTTGGTCTCTATAGGAGAATTCAAAGACAAGTCTGGAAGAGCAAAGAGGACCCCGAGTAGAGAAAGACCTAATATGGCAGGTAAATAGTTTACATTTAAGCAGAGAGACCATGGTAAATCACACAAGGTGTTTAGTCTTAGGAACACTACCCTGACAGTTGTTTTTGGAGAATATTTTGCACACAAGGGGTACTGATGGTGAGATAGCTAGGAAAATAGTGTTAATGGAGGCTTTCATTAGGGTAAAAACAGTAGGCTTGACTGAAGGGTTGGAATAAAATGAATCTTCTGGATCTTGGGATTTAAGGAAAAAAAGAAAGCACCAAATTTTGAAGCCCAGATGGTATCGTTAATGGTAAAAATAATCTTCCAGGCATGTGCTATTGCTAAAAGAAAAAGAAAATCATGAAGAGTAATGTGTGATGATTTATATTATTTGTTGGAGTAGCAGTAATAGGCATCATTTGAAATAGACTATTTAAGATGCTGGTGGTATATCTAGATAAAAAAATAAAATGTTTGAAAAAAATTAAAAAGGCAATTGCTGGGTTTAGAATAAACTGGAGCTTTTCATAAAACAGACTGAAGGGGAAGTTCTTAATTTGGAATATGAGCTAACAGAATGCCATCTGGTGGATAGGAGGTATCACAGTGTTAATCACTTTGTCTAAACAAATTTAAATAATGTAAATTTCAGCTCTTACTTACTCAAACTGTGGGAGTGGATTATTTTAAAATTGACTAACTATAATGCTTGATACTGAGTCTTTAAAAAATGTGTAATAAGTCCTATATTAACCTATATTCAGTGGTGCAAACATTTCTCTGGTTTTTCCTAAATAGTAATTCAAAATATTTTACAATAGTCAAGTCACGATTCAAAGCCAAATGTCAAGGTGTGTTTGATCTACATAATCAGGAAATCCTGCCTATTTTAGCATCATATTTGCACAATTGCTCACCGAAAATCTTTTCCACGTGAGCTTATCTTTTACAACACACAGAAGAGACCTACAAATCTAAGATGGTTTAAAAACTATTAAACGTTTAGTAATACTCTTTAAGGACTTAATATAAAAAATAGTTATAATAAATTAAAATGAAAAGCTACAGTAACGAAGGGATTTCCCAAAGAGGCAGCCTTGAGGCAATAGTACTTTATTTCAGTTAAAATGGGCATATTCGTTCAACTTATTTCAAATGATAATCCAAAAGCTTACAAGAATTAAAAAGAAGAGTCTCAGATACTTCAGAAAGTTGTAGGTTTATGTTTTAGTCATGAATGGCAGTTGTCAACAAATCCTCTTTACTGTCATTCAAAAGCATATCCGCCAGGATCACACAAAATACAATGATTAGGAAGTAACAGCCGTGGGTTTTATGCCTGGTAAATTAAAAGTTTAGGATCTGAGAATAGGAGGGCATGTCAGAGATACCAAGTCCAAATCTATTCACACCAAGCCTCTAGGGTCTATGCACAACTGCATCAGTAAAGAGTCCTTTCTGCTAATGGGACAAAAATCTGCCTTTGTGTGTTTATGCCTTTTCCTTCCTTTATGTCTGGAACCACCACAGTGCAAGCCTGACTTCTCTTGGGCATGAGAACCATTTAAAGCCTCGAAGGTGGCAAGGATGACTCTTTCCATCTTTTCTCATTGATCCCAGTTTGTTCAAAGTCATGACAGTTTCCATGGCCATCCCAGAATCTCTCATCTCACAGACTTTAATGAATCCCTGTTCTTTGTCACGGAACATGCAGATCCATAGGCCAGAAGTGAGATAGCACACTCTTGGCTTAGATATCCTAATTTACATCTTCTTTTCTCCCTTATCCTACATCATCGGAATGTTTCCAGGGAAAGCCTGGACAGGGCGATAAATACTAAAACACATGTATTCATTATAAAATTTTTCATTGATGATACAAAATAACATCATCAACTGGCCAACTTCTTTTTTGGGGGGACCAGACTATTTCTATCGATACATTCTGTCCTTGCATTTGTACCATATACTGAGCATAAACAAAGAATTTAGAACTACAAGAATTTCAAAAATGCTATCATATGCCTCTATTTTATCCTTATCATCCTCATCTGGTTGTGTTCCCCATGCTCTTATCTGGAGGAAGTACTTGAAAATTACAGTCGGGCGCCTGGGTGGCTCAGTTGGTTGAGCAACTGCCTTCAGCTCAGGTCATGACCCCGGTGTCCTGGGATCGAGCCCCGCATCGGGCTCCCTGCTCTGCGGGAAGCCTGCTTCTGCCTCTCCCACTCCCCCCGCTTGTGTTCCCTCTCTCGCTGTGTCTCTCTCTGTCAAATAAATAAATAAAATCTTTAAAAAAAAAAGAAAAAGAAAATTACAATCAATAAGGTTCCTGGAATTAGAACAAAGGAGGCACAGGAAAAACGGTTCCAAGATCCCAAGAAAAACATTATTTGCATAGTTTTTTCTTCTTAGACATTTAATAGAAAAATGTAAAGGACATCATGTCACTCGTGTACTCAACAGGAGAAATTTAAAATGTTAGCATTTTATCAAAAGGGCATCAGATGACTTTTTAAGAAATAATTATTTCAAGTCAACTCAAAGCATATTTTCTTCCCTTCCTGAAAACAATAAAGATGCAGTTACATCTCTATTATTAATTTGGTGTAAATACAGCCTACGTGTTTATAATTTTACTCATAAAATTCGTATTTTAAATTTGTGAAAATAGTCACACACATCTTATTCTTCCACCTCTTCTTTTGTTTTTTGAAATCTACTTAACATTGAAAGTTACTCAACTACTTTGTCTTAACCGCACTAAAGTATGGTATGTATGTGAATATTATAGAAACTTACATATCTACCACCCTGATGACAGACATGTGGGCCATTTCGAATTTCCCACTATTACAAATAGTTCTGGAATGAACAATCTTGTACGTGTCTTACGATGTGCGTGAATAATAATTGGTTCATCAGGTACAAACATTTTTAACTTTTTTTTTAAGATTTTATTTATTTATTTGAGAGAGAGTGAGAGACAGTATGAGAAGGGAGAGGGTCAGAGGGAGAAGCAGACTCCCCAGTGAGCCAGAAGCCCAGTATGGGGCTCCATCCCAGGACTCCGGGATCATGACCTGAGCTGAAGGCAGTCCCTTAGCCAACTGAGCCCCAACATTTTTAACTTTAACAGTGCCAATTTGCCTTTCAAAATTGCTCTACTAATTTACATTTCCATCAGCAATGTGGGACTTACCACTTTCATACGTTGTCCTAAATATTTGGGATTCCATTTTTTAGACAGTTAGTCAAAACTTGACAATTTAGTATCAATTAAATGTTATCTCATTGCTTTTTAATTTGAATTTCCTGAGCCTGTCAAGCCTAGCCATATTTTCTACTAGTCAGGATCCCATGCCTTGTTCTCTACTCATTTTTATATTAGATTGTTACCTCTTTTTCTCACTGACTTGTAGTTCTTTACATTATATACACTTGCACGTATGTACATGTATGCGCATATATGCTACTTGGTATTATATATGATTATATATAATTGACTACATGTTGCAAATAGAATCTCAGAGGCTGTGGTTTATCTTCTTCATATCATCTGTTTCATATAATCTTCTGACTTGTTTTTTAAAATTTCAATGTACTACTCAAATTTTCCAATCTTTCTATTATGTGTATTTTTATAACTTCATTTAATAATATTCCACCCTTTTCCATTTCCCCCACCTAAGGTATAAATATATAATATATAATTACATACAATATTATATGTGATAAATTGCATATATTATATAATATAAATATATTAATACATTGTAATATAATCATTATATTATAATAATTAATTATTTAAAAATTATTCTTCATGTTTGGGATTTTAATCCACCTGGAATTTATTTGGGGGTAATGCAAAATGAGAATCTAGTGTTCTTAATATTCAATGGTATGGAATTGCTTTTGTTTTGTTTTTGGTATTTTTTTAATGATTTATAATTTAATGAGAACATCGGAGGCTGTGTGATATCAATATCTAGGGTAATGTTGATATTTCTTTCATAAGAACACTTAATTTTTATTTATTTTTTTATTTTTAAAAGATTTTATTTATTTGAGAGAGAAAATGAGAGAGAGAGAGAGAGCATGAGAGGGGGGAGGGTCAGAGGGAGAAGCAGACTCCCCGCTGAGCAGGGAGCCCGATGTGGGACTCGATCCCAGGACTCCAGGATCATGATCTGAGCCGAAGGCAGATGCTTAACCAACTGAGCCACCCAGGCACCCCAAGAATACTTAATTTTTAAAATGTCCCATGTATGTTTTAGAAAATAATGTATATTCTGTATATATCAAGAAAAACATTCATTAAAGCAGGACAGTTAATTTTTACTCAGGACTTCTAACTTGAATAAGTTTTGTCTGCTTTATTCACAAGTTTCTGATAATAGATATTTTAACGTCTCACTTCAGAATTGTCAATTTCTCCTTATTTTTCTGCCAGTTCACACTTTATATATTCTATCTACTTCAAAGCTTTGTTGTTAGGTGAATACAAGTTTATGATGTTTATATAATTTAGTAGACTGATCTTTTCATCCTGGTGTACAACTTCTGTATCTCTATTAATGCATTTTGCTAAAGCTTTGTGTTTCATGTTAGGGCATTTCTAAACCTAGTTGCTTTTAGCTGGTGTATTTTCCTTGACTTTATTTATAACTCTTATCTTGCATCCTCTTTTCACTGCCTCTCTTCTTAAGGGAATAGTTGCATTTTGTTGCTTTACCCAGTGGGGTTTAGTCTATTAACATTGATTTTGATTGAAAACAAAAATGAATCATGTGAATCAACATCCTGTTTTCTGTTTATTTTCTTTTATCTTTTTTTCTTTTTTTTTTTTACTTTCTCATTAATTTTTTCTACTGAAACAACAATATTTTCTTTGTTCCTTTGTATACACTTAGCTTGTGTAGAAGTCAGGGACCGTATTTCTATTAATGCAATAATTTATGTTCTTAACACACTTATGACTTTTCTAACAAAGTTTGTAGTTATTTAGCATCTCTATCCTGATAGGACTTTAGAACATTTATAATCTCTGTGGATTGTTTATTACTCAAATTATTCTCTGTCTCTCCTAGGGTGCAGATGCAAAAAAAAGAAAGAAAGTAGTATATACACAGATCGATATTAGTGTACTTATGTGTGTATGCATATGATAGATAATACACAATATGATATTTACCCATAACATATAATATATACCAAAGCAAAAGAAAGGTAAAATCAGGCAGGTTTCCCAGAGAATACTATGGATTGGATATATATTCAAAGATGATTGGAAGTTAATGCATGGTGTGTTGAAGATGATCACATGGAGAGATTTCCACACATATGAAAAACATATGGGAAAGAGAAGGTCATACATTTGCAAAGGCCAAAAATCTTCAGAACATTAATAGTTGTGAGCACCGTTTTGCTGTGAAGTATGGGTTTTATAATCACTGATCATAAACCGTGTAATTTTGATATTTTCTGAAGAAAAATAAGGTGGCATTCCCATCTGTTGTTGTTGCATGTTAGGGTTTGAAGGAGAGTAGTGCATTGTTTGTTTTGTTTGTTTGTTTTGTTTTGAAGATTTTATTTATTTATTTATTTGACAGAGAGAGACACAGCGAGAGAGGGAACACGACCAGGGGGAGCGGGAGAGGGAGAAGCAGGCTTCCCGCAGAGCAGGGAGCCTGATGTGGGGCTCGATCCCAGGACCCTGGGATCACGACCTGAGCCAAAGGCAGACACTTAACGACTGAGCCACCCAGGTGCCCCAGAGTCATGCATTGTTCAATGAATCTGGACAAAATCACCAAATGTGAAGAACTGATGGTTGGTGGAGGAGGAGCTAAAGTTCTAGAGGCTAAAACACTGATTCCCTGAGGTTTTGATTATCATCTTGCCAACCTTGTATCAACATAGAGCAGAACTCAGTAAATAACGTGTTGCTTAAATGTGAAGAAAGAGCTTTTATAATAATTAAGTCTCATTTCAGTCCTGAATTAATGCAGCACTGATGAAAAATGGTAAAAAAAAAAAAAAGGAGAGAGAAACAAGATATAAAAAAAGGGGAAGAATAATCAAGTTATCAGTTACTGAGGTTCATTGAAAACACAAGAAAAAGAGAAGCAATGGTCAAAAATAACACTGCATTTCCAAGTCAGTAAGACCTAGAAAACTGTCGTGATCACAGTAAGAAAAAAAAAAAAAAAGTCTTACAGTGACATGGCAAGTTAGGTTTGGGGTATGCTTTGTCCTCCAGTCTCTGCATGCCTTTGTGATTAACTGAAACTTTCCTTCCATTGAGAAGTCTATTCCCTTCTTGTCCCTTGAACCGAGCTGTCCTGGTGACTTGCTTTTACCAATGAATGCAAAAGAACTGACATTATGGGGCTTTCTTGATTGAGAGAATGAATATACAAATGACCCATCACCCGAATACAGATGACAAGAGAACCCTAACCCATAACTGGTCCAGGAAACCAACCACCACTTCTGCAGCATTTGGCCCAGAAAGATTAGGACTCAGGAAATGACTGTCAGTTTTGCTATCCCCTTGCTCCAGCTTTCATCCCATTATCAAGCAGAGAAAGCCAAATGTGTTCCCCAAACCAATCACACAGGATGCCTCTCTCCTAGTTAGCACACCACCTCCAGGCTCCCTAAGCCAACAACCTATATAGTTAGAACATACCTACTGCCTTTCCTTTTTTTCCACTGTAAAGCTTTCCCACTCCCTTCCATCCCCAAGGGTCTGCCAAGCACAACGATGGTAGCTGGTTCCCTTGCTATAGTAGACTCTGAATAAATAGTCTGTTTGTTGTCATTACAGTGGTACTGTTTCTTTCAACCAGCTTCTGCTCAGGCCTCCTGGAACCCTGCAGAAAAAGAGACTGAGTCAACCATCAGCACCAACTCCTAAACACATGGGTGAGGTCCCTTGAGACAACCCTGCCCTACTTGGGCCACTGCACACCTGCAGCTGTCTGAGTGATACCAAGAAGACCAGCAGAGGAACCAACAGTGAGTGGAGTCCATGTTACGGACCTGCAGTATTGTAACGGAAGGTGGCTTTTTTTTTTTTTTTTTGTAAGGTATTAAGTCCTGAGGTCATTTGTTACACAGCAACAAGGAGCTTAAACACACGGCAGTTTGGTTTTGGGGATGTGAATATAGGAATAACAATCATAGAGATACAATGATATTCAAATTCCTCCCAATAAAAGGAAGCCAGAGACTATAAACTTTTTGGAAGAATGTGTGTTCAATGATATTAAACATTGGCAGGCCAAAGGAAAACTGAGGAACCAGGTGAAAACTTGTGAGAATTGCTTCCAAGAAAACTGGAATGCATTTTGCTATGAGAAGAATAGGTGATGTGAAAAAAAAAAAAAAAAGCCTGGTTTTAATTAGGTTCTTTAGAAGAGACAGAAAGATGAAGAACACAGGGTGATAGAAAAAGCAAAATTATTTTTCCTAATATGAAAGTCCAAAGAATTGAAATAGAAATTGACCTATGGTTATGAAATCATCTATTTTAGAGGAAAATATGTAGAACCAGCAATGCAATTTTGTAACTATCCCATATCTGGTTATATTGCGATCATAGCACTACCTAAACAGATGCAAGCCAATATCATCCATCCAGGAGGCCAATTTGACTTGAATACAACTACATAAGCTTACAATAAAGAAACACCATTCTGGTCAGCGTCTTCAGTTGACAAGGTAGGTAAAGTGCCATCGTTTGAGTATATCAGTGATGACAAGACGTTGACACCAACCGAGCCACCCACATATATAATTAACCAAGAGGTTGGAACTGACCTCAGATACAATCCCCAATTCATTTTTCCCAATAACAACAATCACCTTAGAAAGACAACGAGCTTCAGACCTTAAGTAGGCATCTACGTATGCTATATTTTCCAAAGACATTCAGGAACCTTTGTAGAATTACAGAGATGTTCAGCTCTCCAACCAGATACACCATATAAAACAACTAAAAAACATATGAAACATAACTTTCCATTTTTTTTAAAGATTTTATTTATTTGAGACAGAGAGAATGAGAAAGAGAGAGCACATGAGAGGGAGGAGGGTCAGAGGCAGAAGCAGACTCCCCGCCGAGCAGGGAGCCCGATGTGGGACTCGATCCCGGGACTCCAGGATCATGACCCGAGCTGAAGGCAGTCGCTTAACCGACTGAGCCACCCAGGCGCCCAATGAAACTTTATTTTTTTATAAAGATTTTATTTATTATTTGACAGAGAGAGAATGAGAGAGAGAGAGCACATGAGAGGGGGGAGGGTCAGAGGCAGAAGCAGGCTCCCCGCTGAGCAGGGAGCCCGATGCGGGACTCTATCCAGGGACTCCAGGATCATGACCTGAGCCGAAGGCAGTCGCTCAACCAGCTGAGCCACCCAGGTGCCCGAAACATAACTTTCCATTTTAAATCTCTTAGCAAAATTGCAATATGTTGACTATATCTGAGGGCCAAGCATGGAATATGTGAATGCCAGTTTGCTAGGTAATGAAGCAACAAAATGGGATGGCTCTGTTCAAGGAACTCACCAATGAAGGACAAATGTTCTGCAGTTGCTTATACCCAAAATAAATTTCTCAGCCTCTTCAGAAAACACTGGAGATAGAGTTTCCAAGAATGCTACAAGGAGTACATTGAAAGCTACCTAAAGTACTATTAGATCTTCAGATATGTATTACGCACTTATCAGAAAAGTCACCCATGGTTCTAAAAATAAATGGTAATCTATTTTTTCTTTTTCAGCAAGTGAAAACTTAATTTGAAAACTGTGCTATGTAGGGCAACAATGTTTACCCTCCTGCATTTTGAATTATACAGAGAATGTAGGTATTTTGTTGGACACTAATGTCTTTTTCAGGAGCCCTACTCCCACTTAGGAAACAAACATTTGATCCACATGGTCATTTATAAAGGATCTTGCAAGTTCAGTTAGAGGAAAACTGCTCAGGTTCCCTTATTTATGAGGTTAGATCTGAGTATAGTTGGAGAGGTTTCAGGTCTTCGTTCAGCCCGAACTTGCTGCTTTGGTCCAATGGGGCTTTTGGACACTCCGTAGCGTAGCTGCGGGGAAGCTGTCTGTGTCCCCGAGGCTCTAAATCCTGTGAGAGCAGCAGGATTTCTCCTTTTCTTTACTTATTCCCACGGGCATCTGGCTGGCATCCACTGTTGCTATCAGCTTTGGATAACAGCCAATCCCCAGTTCTATATTTTTCTCTGCTAAGCTGAGATCCATTAGCATCTCCCTGCTGACTCCGCTTCACCTTGGTTTCTGAATGGACTTGAGAACACTGTGAATTTCCACCAGGTCTTTTGTGCTTCCCCTGGACCACAGGGCCCATCCCACCTTGGCTGTGGGGCCATTCTGTCCCAATCACAGCGTTCCTAGGGCAGATCTACTGAATCTTAACTCACGATGAAGAATTTAAGAAAGGGAGGATTTGGGGAAGCAAGCCAGACTCTTTCCCTCTCGATGGGCATATTGCTCTTAACTGTGCCAGACTGTGCTTTCTGTGAGGATTGTTTAAGGCAACCCCTCCCCTCTTGGCCAGCCCCCGAGGAAGTCACACACATGGTTGAGTGTCTTCTCCAGACTGCCTCTACCTCCTCTCTACTTTCCCTCCCCAAAACTACAGCACAGAAGGACCTTTCTCCAACTGCTTGATCTTAGCCCCTTTGCTGTCCTTGGTGTCTGAAAGGGTTGTCCTCATGAGGATTAAGAGAGAAGTCTCAATACAGTGCCCACCAAGCCAGGCTCCTGAAATGCTCAGCAACAATGGAAAGAAAGTAAAACATCCTCTCTCTCTCTTGCTCAAGAATGATGCCAAGCTTATCTTGCTGACCTCTTACACACGAACCTCTTATCTCTTACTCCTACCTCTGCCCCTGACCCCACACTTTTTCCTGCCCAGCAGCTCCAACTATCTGGAATAAAATCTAAGAGAAGCTAAGATTTCAGGAGAAAATTATAAATGCTGTCCCTATTCCACTAATACTTCTATCTGAATGTTTGATGAGAATGGAGGTGCACAGAAGACACACACTACTGAAATATATCTCGTTAAAGACTCTCAGTACAAAGCAAATTAGCTACTGCAAATGCAGGTGCTGTAGAAGTGTTTGTAAAGAAACAAAATGCTAAGTGGAAAAAGAAAACACAATTCAACTGTGTGTGTGTGTGTTTAACTTCAGAGCAGGCACATACTTTAACTTAGAAAACAGTAGCATGATGAAAATTACAGGTAGCATGTCTCGAAGAGTATTAAAAGTAACTGTTTAAAAGTAACCTAGATCAAAAATAAGTATAATTGAAAGGAAGTCCTCTGTAATCTTGTCACTTGGAAAATGGTGAAATACACCTCAGTTATGTCATTAATTTATAAATAAATATTTTTTGGTTACCTTTTGGAAATTTAAAAGTAAGTAATGTTGAGTCATGCATGTCATTGCTAATGGTACAGAGGTGGGTACTTAGCTATGATGCTGTCATCTGTCACCTGTTTCTCTTTTAAATCTTTTTTTTTTTTTTTTTGACAGAGAGAGAGACAGCGAGAGAGGGAACACAAGCAGGGGAGTGGGAGAGGGAGAAGCAGGCTTCCCGCCGAGCAGGGAGCCTGATGCGGGGCTCGATCTCAGGACCCTGGGATCATGACCTGAACTGAAGGCAGATGCTTAACGACTGAGCCACCCAGGCGCCCCACTTGTTTCTCTTTTAAACTATCTCTGTCTGTGTTAAATATTTTTAATTTCTACTTCTATACTGACAATATATTCTGAATTTAAAGTCAATGAGTGCTGTAAGAATAATGTTTGTGTGGTGTTTACTCTGCAATGAGAATTCAAATTATCACAAAAACTGAGCAAGAATTACTTAAGCACTAAATTATTGTTGTTGTTTTTTTTTTTAAGATTTGATTTATTTGCCAGAGAGAGAATGAGAGACAGAGAGCATGAGAGGGAGGAGGGTCAGAGGGAGAAGCAGACTCCCCGCCGAGCAGGGAGCCCGATGCGGGACTCGATCCCGGGACTCCAGGATCATGACCTGAGCCGAAGGCAGTCGCTTAACCAACTGAGCCACCCAGGTGCCCTAAATTATTGTTTTTGAATCATGAATATGTAAGCATATTCCACTGCAAAGTATCTGTCCAGAAAGCCTAAAAATGTATTATCTTAAGTGAGAAAGAGAAATTATTTCATTACAAGAAAACATTAGGGACACTGTTATAAAGAAAACCTCGCTCATCTGGAGGTTAAGGCACATGTGTCCTATTGCAGATTATTCACTGACCTTCAGTGTAACCTTGAGCGAAGCCACTGCTTGTTTAAGACGCATTATTTTTTGCAATAAAACAGAGACCATATATATCACTCATCCTAAAATTATGCTAGGAATTATGTCAATATAAATTAAGGGAACAGATATGACAAGGTTTTCAGAGTAATAACTCTACTCAAATATAAAAACGCATGTTTTTAGAACACGGAATATAGAGATGAAGAAAAACCTCTAACAGTGACACCTGTCTAGAACTTACATACTAATCACACAACGTTTGTAACCACAAAATATAATAACGTTGGGATATTGTTGTAATTAAAAAACTTTCCTTCCAGGGGCGCCTGGGTGGCTCAGTCATTAAGCGTCTGCCTTCGGCTCAGGTCATGATCCCGGGGTCCTGGGATCGAGCCCCGCATTGGGCTCCCTGCTCCGCGGGAAGCCTGCTTCTCCCTCTCCCACTCCCCCTGATTGTGTTCCCTCTCTCTCTGCACCTCTCTCTGTCAAAAAAATAAAAATCTTAAAAAAAAAATCAAACCACAAAACTTTCCTTCCAATATTATAATGACTTTCAATGTTATAAATTGCCACGATCTTAAGCTTACTCTTTAAAACTTTCTGTGGTGGGTTGAAAGGGTTGTCATACATCTACTTAAAAGTCTTTGATGGTTTTTATATACTTTCACAGGCTTTGGCTAGGTTAAACACAGACTATTAGTAATTTCCTACTTGGCATCTCTCTAGAAAAATCAAATAGGTAGTAATAGCGTCAGTATCAATCAAGGGCAGGATTTGCAATCCTTCATGCTCCTAATACCACATCTGGCAATGTGTTGCTAGCAGGTGATGTCCTGACACCAATCTCCAAGTGGGTCTGATGGAGGAGGCTGACCCGCACTGTGGGGAACCACACCCCAGCAAAGCATGAGGTACAGTGTGCCCAAGGTGATCTCTGCCTCTTCCACTCTGCACAGAAGCCTAAGGACTGATTAGGACTAGGAGCTTTACACATCCTTAAGTATCCTCCTTTTAATTCCTTGCTGCAACATTCAGCTTTCTTTCTCAAAATGAATCCTAGCAGATTATTGAATTTCTCATGTATCAAATGTATCGGTCAACACAGATCTTTCCTCTGTGAAACTATGGGCTTTTCTTTCTCTTGAAAGTTTTTATACATGACATTTGGGACTTTAAGTCATTGCAATTGGCATTCTTATTAAAAAGAAGCCTCCCATTCACAGATTCATTTGCAAAGCTACAGAACACATTCTGGGGGATGGGGGATTTTTGGAATAGCTTTCATCAGGTATCAGTCAAAATTATTTACTGAGCACCTAGTACCTACACAGGAGGAGCTGCTCAGAGAAGCTCATTTCTGATGGGGGCTAGTTCCTGGCTTCCTGGTAGCCGTGTACACTCTCAGAGCTTTAGAAGTGTCCTGTCTGAAATGAAGACACAGCCCAAACTCTGTAGTATTATTATGGAGACTGACAAAAAAATGGCTCTAAGGAAGGCAGCGTGAGACACAGTGTGGTGTTTAAAACACATGAGGAACCATTTGGCTTTTCCCTCCGGTGTAACCCTCCCCCAGGAACTCAACAATGAATGGACCACCATCGCTCACCAGACAGCTTCCATAGCCCTGCCCTGGGAAGACAAAGACACCACCAGCCCCGATAGAGCAAAGTGCTCGATTTTGGAGAACGCTGTCAAAAATGCACGACTTCCAAAGTGGACAATGGCTAAAGAGGTGGAGGTTATGATGTAAGAGCTGTCTGGAGTATAGGGAATGGCAACGACGTTGGTGGTCTCTTCCCGACTTCCAGCAGAAGTCCGGTTTCCTCGAGCACAACAAAGGAGATTGTCTATGCTGCAAACCCTGGTCTATGGCCAGTCTTCCTCATGTTCGTTCACCCACCCCCAGAACTCGCCAAAGAGGTTTTGATGCCCAATTGCCACGTTCTACCATTTGACTTTTACTCACAGCATAGTGTAGTCTGAAGCTAAATGTATTCCCACTGAAATTCACTTGGAAGGAGCTCCTGGGGTTTAAGCCCAGGGCTGCTCCTTGCACGGGTCTCTTCGAGGCCCTTGGAAGGGGCTGGCAATGGGGTGGCATGGTCACTGATGCTAGAAAACTGACCCCCCTCCTCCCCCAGAACCCGCCTTTCCTGGCAGTGGCCTCGGCAGGGCGGTTTTGGAGTCCCAGTTACAGAGAAGTTCTCGTGAACTGAATTCCATTGAGTTAGGTTTGGGTGGGATCTGTTTATGTGGTTTACAGTCATGTCTCTGTAGTGTTAATGTCTCCCTAGCCCCTCCACCCCACACACACATTCAGGGAAGCCTTTCAGGATTACTCCCCCCACCTCCTGGGTTTGACTTCCTTGCCCTCTGGCCATAAAGGTGGAAGGTTTGGGGTTACATTGGCATGCACGCAGACAAAGACCCTAGCATTGGAAGTATGTGGGTGGCCAAGGAGAAATAATTTTGAAACGATGCAAGATATTAGTTTGTAGAAAATTCTTTTAGTCATCAAGTGTGCAAAACATAAGCTGAGGATTTGGGGTCTCACACCACTGATGTCTGGTTAAAACAGAATGTTTCTCTTGTCAAGAATATCCTTGATAAGGCAGCATAAACAATTCTAAAGCTCCATGCAATTTTTTTTTCTTTTTTGATGAGATCACATATAAAGAATTTATGAGAATTCCTGTGTGTCTAGAATATCACCCAGTAGAAAGACTGGTGTATGCATCATAGCTGTGAGTAATAATTATATCTGATCAGCCATTCTAGGAAAAAAAAAAAAACACAACAAGACAACTCAGAATTATCTTTCATTCTCTAATGAAACTATTAAAATATCCTTTTATGCAGAGGTGGTCAAAGAATAATGCCACCAGAAATTTCAGGGAAAAAAATAAACACATACAGTTGAATCAAGAAGTTAAAAAATATTGTTTTTTCTGCATGTGCTTTTCTTTGTGATGTCTTTTCTACTTATTTGCATTTTTAAAATTTGTAATTTGCTGCAACTTTTCTCAAATATTTGATTTCATAATCATGACTTTGTACTCTTTTTCTTAAAAAAAAAAAAGCCTCCCAAATTCTATATAATCCTGACTACAAAATCTAGACTCCGGCTTCATACATCTTTGGATTTAGGCACTTAACCTTGGAACCTGAATCCCAACTCTGCTATTTCTTGTGGGAACAGGGAGGTTGCTTAATCACCACAAATTCCAGTTTGCCTGTATTTCACTCTCTCTGGGTGAGCGTGAGGGTTAAGTCAGACCCCTTATGCTAAGAGTGCTCTGTCTGGTACAGATGGTGGTAACGCTCTGCAAGTAGAAACCCTCACAGCAATGAGTTAGAAACACTGAAGGGACAATAGCATCACACCCACCCAGATCTTACTTTCGGAGTGACGTCACAGGTACTGATAACTTTCCTTTGAGACGGTGGTTGGGCGTGTGAAGATTGCTGATATTTGCCCCCGTGAGGAAACACTTTTTTGCTTGGTTTGGTTTTTGGTATTTCTCTTCCTGCTTCTCAT
This sequence comes from Mirounga leonina, assembly GCF_011800145.1. Taxonomy (NCBI): domain Eukaryota; kingdom Metazoa; phylum Chordata; class Mammalia; order Carnivora; family Phocidae; genus Mirounga; species Mirounga leonina. The sequence goes on along the minus strand of NW_023270320.1, from coordinate 37,356,033 downwards.
CCTCCACTCCACTGGCAATATTCTTAGATGGTAATCTATTCAATGATGTGCTCTTCATGGATACATGATCTTCAATTCTGCTACCAAAATGTCATTTATCACACACCCTTTCTTCTTTCTTTAGAGAAGACGCTTAGTAAGTATCTGTTAAAGAATAAACTGCACCCCTTCCTGGCCATCTTGGAAACATGACATAGCTTTCCCACATGTGACTGCCCGCTAACATAGGACAGATGAGTGTGACAATTCTAGGTCTCATTGTAAGGTGACAGATTGGCATGTGTGTTTTATATACTGGGCTCTGATCTTCTGTAAGGTGAGTCTACCTCCAAAAAATGCCTCTGCTTTCAGTAGGCTGTTAAAATAAATCTTCCAAGTTATCAAGGTGAGGGAAAGACCCTGCGCTAAAAATTCACCAAGATAATCACTATCACCCTGATGGGAAGTGGACTTGGACCTACCCCTCACCCCTCACCTGTAGCTCCACACCATGATATGAGACCATAGTCGGTAAGCTTTTCCTCCAAATTGATTTGTCACACCATCTAGTGGAGGTAGATGGACATATACATAAATAACTTATGTATTCTATCACCATGCCAAAATAGAGATTTAAAGATGAGTAAGGTAAAGTAGAACATGGTCTCTGTTCTATAATAATTTATATTTGAGCAAAGTATAGCCATGAGTTCAGAAGTTAATTACAGATTAAAGATAAGCCATATAGACAAAGCCACTTGGAAGGAAAGAAGCTGCAAATGTGTGAACCTGGAAGAATTCAATCCACTTGGATTTCTCAGTTCCAGGTCCCACCGAAAACGGTTGCACGTGTGTACTATAAACTTGTGAGCACTTCCCGACATGGCGCCTTTATATCCTCATGCTGTGCTTGCAGTTCTAGAGCGTATGTTCTCGCTCACATGCCTGTGCACGGGGATCTACATTTACCCATTTGTTCCATTAAATTCTTGGATTCAGCGACATTGCAGGTCCAACTGAAGTCAGTAAAAACTGCCCTCGCCGTGCCTTTTGTGCAAGGCAGAGGGCCAGCCGTGTCAGCAACTACTTCCATCAGAGCTGGTGGAACTGAATACCGTGGCCGGGATCCAGACTGACCCGCAGTCTTGAAGTCTTTAAATTTAATATAACCCATATTTTGTGCTGGTTCAGACTAATTTGCCTTTTATTTCAGATTTTTTAATGGACACTTTTTTTCTAAGAGCTCTGAGAGCGGGTGGTGTTTCTTTCTTTTTATTTTTTATTTTACGAAATGTCTTCATGAGTAAACGCTTTCAAAAGATCATTGGGTTGTTTGAAGTACAATGTTTATTTAACAGCAGGAGAAATGGACCAAACATGGGCTTACCAGTTGCCCAGCTTTTGTGATGTATATGCGAGGTGTGGAACACTAACCTCATGGTTTTATTTCCAGTAATATTGTAAGGTTTGTATTTGTAATATTCCAAAAGTATTTTAACAAGAGATGATTCTTAAACTGAAATTCACTCTTGTTACATTAAAATCTGAAAGTTAATACATCACTGACTTTGCCTTATGATCCCTTTGATGCTAAGGAAATGTTTTTTTATAAAGTAAAAACATGTTAAAGAGAAGACATCTTTATCAGCTCCATGTAAACCTTGTCTTTTAAGCCGGAAGGATAAGTGTTCATTTACTGCTTTGGTCAAGATATTCCTCAATCTAATTATAAGAAAATATCTTCAATTTTTTTTTTTTTGAGATTTTATTTATCTGACAGAGAGAGAGTGAGCAGGAGCAGGGGGAGGGGCAGAGTGAGAGGAGGAGGGAGAAGCAGGCTCCCCACTGGGTGCCGAGCCCCAAGCGGGGCTCCATTAAAGGACCCTGAGATCATGACCGGAGCTGAAGTTGGATGCCTAACCGACTGAGCCACCCAGATGCCCGAAATGGTTTTTTAAACAGCTTTATGAATTTAGGCTTTATTTGTTTATTTTAAATCTTGCAGGTACTCTGCCTTCAAATCTGTAAAAGGAGAGCAAGAGGTACAAACTTCCTGTTAAAAAATAAATAAGTCTTGGAGATGAAAAGTAGAGCACAGGGAATATAGTCGGTAATATTGTAATAACGCTGTTCGGTGACAGATGGCTATACTTACCATGGTGAGCACTGAGCAATGTATAGAATTGCTGAGTCAATATGCTGCACAGCTGAAACTAATATAACATTATATGTTAATTATACATCAATTGCACTATATGCTGGCTAACTGAACATAATAAAAAATAGCAAAATAGGGGCACCTGGGTGGCTCAGTTGGTTAAGCGACTGCCTTCGGCTCAGGTCATGATCCTGGAGTCCCTGGATCGAGTCCCGCATCGGGCTCCCTGCTCGGCAGGGAGTCTGCTTCTCCCTCTGACCCTCCCCCCTCTCATGTGCTCTCTCTCTCATTCTCTCTCTCAAATAAATAAATAAAATCTTAAAAAAATAGCAAAATAACTATACAGGAATATAATTAAATGTGCCCCAAGTGAACCCACAAATATCATTACAGTTTGTTCACAACATAATGCTTTCAAACGTTAGTATATTGGGCCATAACATTATTTTAAAGTATATATGTGTACTACTTTTTTTTAACATACATACATAATTTCAAGGTAATGGTGCCTTGGCCAGCCCCTTTACTCATCCCAAAGGGGAGCCTCTAGATTTCTAGGAACATCCAGCTTTCACCTTTCCTTCCATCCTGGCTTTGAGTCCAATCACATTTATCAGCCTGAGTCCTCACTGTGTCCCCCAAGGTACCCGGTACTTCCCCAATGCTCATCTCAATTTATTCTCATCCCAACCCCATGGAACCTCCCCCACCCCACCAACCCTCTCTCCCACACTTTGGATGCCCCCTTCAGCTTCTCACTAAAGCTGGGGCTGCCTTCCTTGAGGCATTGCTTCTCCCCATCCCTCCAGGTGGTACATGCTGTCTTAGGCACCCCCACCATGTTCCCAGGAAGTGGCTCCTATCATTTCCAGCTGGTTTCCCCAAATCCCCAACTCTGCATCTTACATCTTTAGATTATTGCGACTCTGAGACTGTACATAGTGAATTGATTCATCCCTCTCCAGCCCTCTTATTTCATGCAGCCTTGCTCCTTGATAATCCTGGCACCTGGTCACTGTCACGTTTCCTCACACTGTTCCTGAGGTGATTCTTGGTGGCTGCACTATCCTCATAAACAGTCCTTCCAATCCCCAGGTTCCTGGGTCCCCCGCCTCCTGTCCTCTGATCAACTCGCCTTCTATCCTCTGCCATCAATTACTCCCGTGGTCACAGGACTTGGTCACACAAACCACAGATACTTCTCCAAAACTCTGTCTCCAACATCCTATGCTCTCGCTTGCATTTACGTTCCTCAACCACTCCTCAGTGATCTGTACTTAATGGTCCTTCTTATCTCCCTGGTGTCCAAACCCTGGAGTAACCAAGAGGTAGTGCCTTGACCTCTTCACTTCATGGTTTTCTTCCTTATTGATGACCTTAACTTGTGACTGGGAACTCCAACATTTCCATTTCCACCTTGCTCCTCTCTCTTGACTTCCCATGTATAGATCCATTTCCCACATGACATCAGCCTGTGGATGTATGATTGACACTTGCATTTACCCTGCCTACAAATGAACTCCTGATCCCCACTGTCAACCTGTCATTAACTCTAATGTCATCCTTTGGATATGTTCTCCACCTCCAAAACCTTGAAGTCATCACTAACTTCTCATTTCTCAGATCTTACATTTATTCAACTAGTAAAGCCCACTGATCCCAATGCTAAAATATATCCAGAACTAATCCAGTCCCAGGGCTGTTCACCTGCTCTTACTGCTTCCCAGAATGGGATTCCCCCAGAAGTTCATGTGCTGTACCCTTCAACCCTCTTCTGGTGAAGACCTTTGCCAAACACCCTATTTAACTTTGCAACTCAATCCCCTAGGCTGACAACCCTATACACCTTCCCTGATGTATACTTTTCATAGCATGGGGCACCACGTAATATACTATATATTTCAATTTCTGACTCCCTCCACCAGAGTTAAGACACATGAGCCCTGGGACATTCCTCTGCTTTGTTGAACGTTGTGTACCTAAGCCCCAGAAAATGTCTAGCATATAGCAGGTGGTCAAAACATATTTGTAGAATAAAAAGTATTAATTTTATTGAGGGCCCAATATAATAAATACATGTTTCTATTCTGACAAGTTTAAATTTGGCTATCTATGACAGTATAGAAGTGACCTTCAGTGTTAACTTAAATTTAACATAATTTTCTACTTCAGGTGCTATAAACACCTTTTAAGCAATGCAATATTCCACATTCTGAGTGAATATACCTAATAAATTCATTCTTGTTTACAGCGTCTTTACATTTCTCTAAGATGGATTAATAAAAACAGGTGTTGATGTGAAAATCTTTCCCCTTTATATATCATGGGCAAAAGGAAATTAAATTTTCTTTTCAAAATGATGATACAGACATGGTGATTGAAGTAGATTTTTAACTCATTAGCCTCTATCACTTAATATATGTTAATGACCTCTTTCACATTTTAGTCACACTGCTATAGCAATTATAATCTTTTTTTCTCATTATTCATATCATATTTTAACGACTACTTATACTGTCTTTATTTATACTCTATCTTTCCTGAAATGGTCATTTTACAATCTGATGTGTCAAGACCCAAACCACATCTCACTGAGGAATTTTGCTCCTCACTTTGACTGTCTCTCTAGTGAAATGCTCAGAGTCCCGATTACCTGGGCAGGGTCTGTCTGGCCAGGAGTCGGAGGGCAGGAATGCCCTGAGGTTATGCTCTGAAAACTGCTGGCTTCCTCCAGTCCCACTAAAAGACATTCTCTAGAAAGGGTCTCTTTAACGTGTGAACAGCTCTGGACCAGAATCCAGGGAAGAAGCGTGTAGATGGGAAATGACTTCCGCAGTGATGGTTGTGGTGTGCAGACCAGAGGGAGTAAGCAGAACAACACCAGGTGCCCCACCTCTTGGACCAACGCCGTCCTGACTGTGCCCAGGTGACATTTATCAGAGAGCATCAAAACAGGGCAGCCACATGCCCTGCGTGTGGCTGATATGGGATTGAATAGGGTTGGGGTTCCTGAGGTTGGCTCAGGAAACTAGGGAAGAAAATGGGGAGGCTTTAGAGCACTTTTTTTTTTCCCAACTTCATGAGATGCTCCATGAAAATTAACTTCTATGTCCAATCACTTTTGGGAAACGCTGCTACAAAAGCCCCCTCTTAGGAACTTAGATGGTCATGGGAATATTAAAGATGTTTCTTCACTACCACCTCTAACTTTAACTTTACCATCTTGTCAAGAAACTTGTTTAACTTTATTTCATACTGTATTTTCCAATTATTTCACTTTTAGTCTAACATTTATTAAAACCCCATGCATGTGTTTTGCATGAAACACATTTATGCAAAAATCGTTACAGAGCACAGACAGGTATTCATTGATGAGATATAAATACGGATATGGGGAAAATGGGAGCAGGGAAAATAAGTTTATGAAGGTAATGTTTCCTATCATTAAATATAAAAAATTTAAAACCCAGTTGAGTTTTAGCTAGTAGTAAGATAGGAATTTACATTAAATTCATGATTAACATTTCTATTATACTATTTACTTACATTTACATTGTACCCATAGTACTGATACTATATTTTATTTATATTATTCTATTCTTGTTTAAAATCCATTTATGTTTAATATTATTATGTTTAATATCATTAAATATAAATTGAATTTGAAGGCTGTAAGCAGGAACTAAACCAAGAACCTTCTATCACTACCCATCAAGCCGGTGATAACAAGGTATGGCACTCACTCTGGACCAGGCACACTGCTAAGCAGCTTACATTTAATTCACCCATGCCGAGGTGCCTGGTGGCTCAGATGTGTAAGCATCTGTCTTTGGCTCGGTTCATGATTCCAGGGTGTTGGGCCCCCTGCTCATCGGGGAGTCTGCTTATCCCTCTCCCTCTGCTGCTCCCCCTGACTGTGATGTCTCACTCTCTCTCAAATAAATAAAATCTTTTTAAAAATTAAAAAAAAAATCGCCCATGCAATTCTTCCAAATGGCCTATGAAGCCATTAATTCTATCATCATCCCAGTTTTAAAATGCGGAAACTCGGGCACAAAGGGGTTCAGTAATTTGCCCAACGCACAACAGAAAGCAATGAAATAGAAGTTCACGCACAGGTGGTCTGCTCCAGAGCTCATACAGCATGACTGCTTGCCATGCACTTGTCCTCTCAACATGGCACTGGTGGTATATTATTCAGACAAGGGAATCCTAGACCACCATCCTCCCCATCGGCCAGCTAACATCTGGGATGTACTTTCACTTCAGAAAAGACATAGCAACCCAACGTGTTTTATTCAAAGGAGGATGGTGGACTATTATTTATTCAAAGTCATGGTTTTGCATGAACTGGGAGTGTTTAGCTTGGGGGAAAAAAAAGATGCGGAAAGGGAAATTATAGTTACCTTAACAGATCGAAAGGCTTGCCATCTATTTTTAGACTCAGCATCTTTTTGCTTCTCCGTTGTCTAAAAGTAGGTTTTAAGTCTGGCAGCAGCCCCCTACTAGCTGTGTGAGCACGAACACATTGTTTAGCTTCACTTCCTCACTTGTAAAATGGGGATTTTAACTCCCATCTCTATCAGTGTGTCTTACAAAGTAAAATGAGACCATGAAAACACCTAGCGGTTCAGTGAATAATTTTAAGTGCCATGAAACAATAAACCTGGGTTTGGAATTCTGCTAAAACATTAGGGGTTTTGTTGTTGTTGCTCACGTCAAAAAGAAAAGCATGGCTTGGCATTGCGTTGCATCATCCCTGGGCAAGACACGTAAGCCTTCTCCTTGGTACGCTCCGAGAGACAGGACGTGGTTTTCCCAAAACCATCCTTAGAGTTAGCCCAAGCATAAAACACACTTCACATGTATTTGAGTTTGGTGAGTGATCGCTGACAAATCCTCCTCGCCAGGGCGGCGCATGCACGACAGTCATAGTAAAAGGGAGACGCTCAGTGGTCTGCAAGGAGCCGAGATTGTTCTTCGCCAGCCCATGGTAATACTCGCTCTGCAGAGTGTCCTTTCTGCTTCCCTCAGTCAGTATTCTGAGTCATGCCTTATGTTCTGATAGCCTGTCCTGGAACAGGCATGACTGTGACCAGGGAGAGGGCAATTCATTCAGACGGGCTTCTGGGCGAACTGGCTGCTGGAAACCATGCCAGCAACTTTATTTTTGGTCTATTAGTAAAATGACAGCACAAATTCATCTCCCAGAGGGACCGAGCAGCTGTCAGATGGCAGCGAGCATCATCGTGCACATATTACAATTTAGTTATGCTGAGTAGGATGTTTCCATCGGCACGGTTTTATACTGTAAAGGCTGCAAACCCTTCCCAAAAGCTGCAAGTGGCTCTCATCCTGCACGTGTCCTCAGAGGATACGAGTCTCAACCTGAGAAGCTATTCACCACTGAGCCTCCAGTTGCTCATTCACCACATTCAAAATGACAAGGCGTCGGGAAACGTAAAGGACAAAGAGATGTTCTATGAAAATGATTATTAAAACTCAACGTTTCCCCCAACCACATAAAAATCATACCTCACAGCATCCTCTTTCCTCTACATCTCCCACTAATTGTCCCCTGGGCACGGATGGCTTAGAAGTCGGGAGCTGATGAGCTGACCTAACGTTTCAGATGAAGAAGTTTAAGGAGTGCCTCTGGGGTTAAAATCCAAGGGCGAGGCCTGTGGGTCTGGGAGCTTCTGAGAAGGAAAGGAAACCTGGAAAGCTGTCACGAGACACCCAAAGGAAACCCGGAAAGCTGACACGAGACACGAGACACACTCGCCCTGGCCATGTCTCACACACAAAATACAAAAGCGAAAATGTAAGCAAGCTCTGTGGAAAGTATCAGCAGACAATGTGTTAATCGCCAATTTCAAAAGGATTTACTATCCTAAAGCCCTGAGTCTCATGGTGATTGAGTCAGGGGACTCACAAGGTTGTCCTGTCAGTCACAGCCTAACGATTAGCCTGGCCGTCACGGGGAGCCCTTTGTGAGCATCACTGACTTTTGCTACGGCATAATTAGAGGGCTGGTTAAATAATGAAGCCAACCAACCACAGCAGGAAAGACTATCGGGCTTCCGAGAGAAGGAAATAATTCTGGCTTTCGGGCAGGGGTCCCAAACAATGGCCGCTTATCTTTGTAAATAAAGATTTATCGGAACACAAGCATGCTCATTCATGCAACCATTGTGCAGAGCTGTGTTCATGCTATATCAGCAGACCCGCATAGTTGAGACAGAGACCAGACAAACTGGGAAGCCCAAAGACATTACAATCTGGCCCTTTACGGAAGACGTTTGCTGGTGGTTCTCTTCAGAGTGATCTTGCTGGAATTCTAGTTCTTCTATGTCACTGCATGGCAATGTCACATTTGGAGAGTTACAGGAGTAAAGTCCTTACTTACAAAGTTGTAAGGATTAAATGAAACTTAATGTATAATAAAGGCTTTTTTTTTTAATTGGAAAGTGTTGATGTGACTCCGTGATTTAACACGCTCGATGGCATCTTGTACTGAAGTTGTTGAAAACTGAAACAGTTGCACTGTCTGTGGTTAACATACCGCCTAAAGTCTGTTGTGCAATGTGAATGTTGTATGTAATGTTGTATTTCATTGCAATGCTGTATTCTGTTGTTTACACTGAAAGTACAAATTGCCTTATTTTATAGGGTAGTTTACAAATGAAATGATATTTCAATTAATTTTTCAGGAACTCTGGCAATAAACGTATAAGGATTAATTATACACACATGTCAGCTAGTTCCTCTGACTTGGTAAACTTAATATAAAAATAATTCATTATCACTGTTCTTATGATTCATGCATCTGAAGTTCTCTTCCAAAAAAGAGTCAAGTAAATACGTAAATTTTGATACACATGTCAGAATTGTGCCATATGGGAAGGTTTTGAGCAAGTGTGAAAGTCTTCAAAAATGAAAAATAAGATGTGGAATGTTAAAATCCCATTTTTATGAGTTAAGACGGATAAGGCGTCCAAAGCTGAAATTGTTCAGCATCTTATTCCTGCACAAAATCTCCCATTTGTTACCCTCCTACACTTGGGCAAAACTGCAGGAGGAAATTGCAATGTCCCCCACACACCAGCTGTCTGCTCACCCAGCCTCCTCTCTTCTCAAATGGAATTTTCCATTCCATTATTCTAATATTTAAAAACATATTTTAGGAAAAAGAGATGCCTGAGTTGAAAAAACAAAATTAAAATTTGAAGATGTATTTGATTAAATGACTACAGAAGCTTAATGGGATGTGTATAAATTAATGTTGCAAGTTGACAGTCCCCAGGCCACTCTTTTTTGCATTAAATGATGTTTTTTCTCCCTGAGGATATGAAAGAAATATAAGGTTATATTTTGTAAGAACCAATGTCAAGAATGTCTGCAAGGAAGTTAGTTAAAACAAACACTGAGGCCGAGTAGAAAGGACATTTCAACCTCTACTGTCTTGAAATGGGTAGTTGAGCAGCAGAAGATTTTCCATAATCAGTTTTTAGAGAAAAAATTTGGGAGAACACAAATACAAGACAAAATTATTCATTTTCTTGATTTATAAGCTTAATTTCACCTCTGAGTTTTAATCATTTGATCAATGCTTGGATACAATCAAAGGTTTTTCCTATTTTGGTTTCTGCCCCTCTGATTAGCACCAAGGAATGAGAGGTGACGTAAAATAATAAGAGATGAGTTATTTTCTATAAATCTAAAACTATTCTAAAAATATAGAAAATGGACCAACTCATAGTGCAACTCTGTATGATGCCGTTTCCAGTTAATCAGTAGAATCAGTGTCTCATTTGGTTGAAATTAAGAATAAAACCATAATGGACCATCTCTTGAAATATAAATTCTATAGAGGTCGCCATCATATCTATTATTCAGAAGAGATTGTAAATGGCCACTTTCTGACCACATTTAAGCAATAAAAATGAAGAAACTGCCCAATAAGGTTGGAAACTTTTTAGACTAACATATCCTTTGAAAACTATGCTTAGATTTAGCAACACAGATGCCTGTTTGACATTCAGTGACCCGTCAAACTTAGGTAGCAAGAATAACAGAAATGATAATAAATTTACATGCTAAATGCAAAGTCAGGAATGGAAATGAATTCTGAATCTCCTGTAGACTGAATTAAGAACTCTGCCGATAACCGTTTATACCCCTTTTTATCATTTGGATGCATATTCGTTGTTTACGCCACCATACATCAGAGTGTGAAGCATTGTTTAAAGATTAAGTTTTCCATATAGCTACAGACTGATTATATTTAATGTAACATATATATCTTTCACAAAAGGATCTGTTTAGGGGAGGTGTTTCTCTATCTTTAAAACTAAAATGATTTTGATATATCTATCACATTGTAATATTTTTGTTCTAATTTAAATATTTAACATTTCTTTCCAACATTCTTGGATCCTTCTGGTTTCAGTGTATGCCTGTGTTTTTATTTTCTTTTCTTTTCATAATCCAAATCAACCTCATTCTTTCACATCTTTTCCTTATGTTAGCTCAGACTAACCAACTATAACCACCAATAACTGTAAAAAAAATGTAATTTTGCCTTTCCTCCATGATCTCTATCCTATACTCCTGTTATTTTAAAATAATGAACAAATCAACAACAAAACAACAGCAAAAATACCTACATACATGAGTTGAGATTTGAGAAAAATTAAGAAGTAACCCTAACCACAATGTGGAATTTCCAAGCTTGTCCTAAAACCAACAAGTACCACCCAACCTCTTACCTGGGATAAAATGGCATTTTGCATTCTCACTCGGAAAAACAAAAAATCATCAACATCTGGCAATTTTTTTTACTATGTAAAAAAGATGAAGAGACACAAAGCAGAGAGAAGGTGAGACAGAGGCAGACACAGGTGTCCAAGAATAGGATGGCAAAGAGGATATTAGCAAGAGAGAGAGGGGCATAAGCATTAAAGAAGGATATTATATAATTCACAATTTGAAGAAATAATAACACACTATACCTATTGAGGGCATCTTCGATGCCAGTCTGCAGAACGAGAAGCATAGATTAAAATTTTTACAAACCAGAGACTGAGCCAAACCGTTGCAGTAGCTAATTTTCTGTCTCCCAGCAACTCTCTGAGGCCAGTGCCATTCATTCTTCATCTTAGAAGGAGGAATCAGACGCTATCAATGCATATGTTATACGTGTGAGGGGCACACTTGTAATGATTGGGAAGCTGAATCACACCAGACCTCAGGATCTATGCCCTCATCCATGTGTAGACATTTACGTAATTAGTTTCCCCAAACTAATTGCCATCCCTGGTACCCAAATAATAGCCAGCCAACGGTTGGCAGTCTTTCAATGGAGAGAGAGAGAGGTCATCTGATTTCCACTGTATTGAGTCACATGTTGCAGATCCCTGGCAGCAAAAAAAACGGGAGACTATTCAAAAATCACTCAGTCTCATAATTTTTTTTTGTAAAAGTTCATCTTAAATAATGATCAATTTTTATTTTTCAAACATTACCTGAGATGAGTTATTTCCATATATTGTGTCTATATATGCTTACAAGCTTGAAGCAATTTGACACAAGAAACTGGTTAAAATAAATAAATAAAAATCTTGGGAGATGAGTGGGTACAAAGAATAAAATAGATTATAATCAAGATAAAATATTTTTTAAAAGATTTATTTATTTATTTGAAAGAGCGAGAATGAGAGAGAGTACATGAGAGGGGGGAGGGTCAGAGGGAGAAGCAGGCTCCCTGCCGAGCAGGGAGCCCGATGCGGGACTCGATCCCGGGACTCCAGGATCATGACCTGAGCCGAAGGCAGTCGCTCAACCGACTGAGCCACCCAGGTGCCCCATGAATTCAATAATCTTAAAAAATAATCATGCTATTTGAATTCTCCATGATAAAGTGTGTTTCCATTTGTCTCTGCAATAAAATCACTTTGATGATTAACAATCAAAAATGTTTTCAAAAAGGCATATGCCTTAAAATAGAAGGAGACATATTTTTTGGTGTTTTAAGCTTAATCTCTGAGCAGCATAAGCTTTCTCTAACAAGGAACTTCTTTTTTTTTTTTTTTTAAGATTTTATTTATTTATTCAAGAGAGAGAATGAGAGAGAGAGAGCACATGAGAGGGGGGAGGGTTAGAGGGAGAAGCAGGCTCCTTGCTGAGCAGGGAGCCCGATGTGGGACTCGATCCAGGGACTCGATCCAGGGACGCCAGGATCATGACCTGAGCCGAAGGCAGTTGCTTAACCAACTGAGCCACCCAGGCGCCCAAGATAAAATATTTTAAGAAACACAAGTACACTACTCATGGTTTGGGAATTCCCAGTAAGGACAAATATTGACCAATCCTTATTTTGTTACCAAATAATGATCTGGAAGATGCCTTTTCTATGGAATTAGTTTGCCTTTTATCATGTCCCTGTCAGTTTACTATTTCTATATGTGGACTTTAGTGAGTATGCATTGTTTTCTCTTATTTTCAAATGATGGAAACATTTCAGCTGGGGTGATGGTCTTTGAAGGCAGTAAGTCACCCATTTGAAAACCATACGATATTGAAGAACTTTTGATCACCTGGTTCAACTTTTCATTCAACTTCCAGGTGAGAGTCAGAGATTCACTTAAGAACACTGATTTCCACGTCCTCTTCAGAAATAGCTTCCTCTATGATGTTCATTATTTAATTTTTTAATGCTCCTTGCAACAAGCTAAATGATGCAACTATACAGAGAAAAGTCAAGCAATCCTTCTTCCTAATTCCTCCCATCCAATTCCTCCCCAAAGTAATGTGCTTTAACAATCCCCTGAATATTCACACAAGTGTGAATGTATGTAATGCATATACATGATCGTGGATACTCAGACACACACACACACACACGTGAAGACACACTTGTGCAAGTATTTAAAAACATTTTTCTCCAAAATGGGATTATACTGCCTTTTCTTCCCTTTCATATATTATGGACATGCCTTTATATCAATACACACAGGATTAGAAATAACTGAATCTTTTTAATAGTACGAGCAATTTGAAAAAAATATTTCCTTATCGTGGTGCTTGAAGGAATATTGTACATAGTAGTATAAGGAGGGTGTGTGTGTGTGTGTTGTCAGGGCAAAAGACTGGCTCAGTCTCTCTCAATAGGCCTCCCTGCAGAATGTATTATTTTAATGAATTTATAGTAATCTACTACTGAATCAGAAACTAGATTTTCTAATGCACAGAAAGCAGATTTCATCTCTCTCGGGTAAATACACATTAATTAAGTTCACAGAACCAATATATATATAATCAAAATGCCAAATTAATAAATTGCAATTCAAAGGAACTAGACCACTCACACCAATGTAACAGTCCTTTTTCTCTCACTTTAGACCAGTATGTGACACCACATTGTAACCTGAAGGCTTCTTGCTTAAACTTGGAGGCAGAACAACAGAAATAAGAAATAAGGGAAGTGATAGAAATCAGATAAAAGAGCATTTGATGCCGCAGGTGAGCAGAACTTTATCATCCATCTACACAAGTCATTCCAACCTTTTCATTCGTTACAGAATTCCTGAGAACTTGGTGAAGCCTGGGAAATGTTTTCCGCCAAAAACACACCCACACCAAATTGCGCATGTCATTTCCCAGCCTTGTAGGAATTGAGATGATCCATGACCCCCACATTGAGAAAGTCAGAGATACAGGATAGGGACAGATTCAAGGGGACTCCCTGCATCCACAGCCCCACAGGCATGGCTGTTCAGTGGACTCTCAGACTCAGTGCTCTCGTCTCGGAGCATGTGACTCCTCTTGGTGGAGCTGGACTGGACGTGGCTTTGCCGCTGGTGATGTGTTTTGCCTCTGGCCCTCATTTTATTTTTTCTTCTTTCATCAAGTGTGTCAATAGCCATGGGTTATATATATGCCCTGCTAGATTGGTGAAACTCATTTCTTTATGGCAGGTCTGCATCTCTCTTTCTCTGCCCTGTTACCTGATTGCCTTAACATTGTACTTTCAGAAAGGAATCCTATTTCTCCTATGCCTGTGCTCTTTGAAAGTATTAGTATTGATAGTACTAACAGCAATAATTATTTTCGAGTGCAGTTCTAAGATCTTTGCTTAGCAGTTCTCATGCAGCTGCTGTTGAAAATCCCTGCAAATCAGATACCCAGGCTTTGACAAGTGAGCCCAGAGAAGGTCTGCTATGAGGGCCAAGAGCTTTGCTCACTCTTAGGTAAAGGTGTGTCCTTACCTGGGTTTACCCACCCACAGGACCAAAATAGTCAGGAGGAAAGGGATTCTAGAAGTTCCCATCTGTTCCAGCCTCAGTCCTTGTTATAAACCCAAGATAACATTCAAGGATCAGCTAATGGACAGCTAACTGCTGTCACTTTGACATCCGTTCTTAGTCAGAAAGCTTTCTCTCCTGCCAGGTGGGTCATTCATGTTCCATGCTTTAATTCAGGTTGAGTTTGGATAATCACTTCAAGGGAGAAATAAATCAGTGCTGACATTCTAAATAAAGCTTTGAGCTTGAAGGGTAATAATCTAGCTGCTCTTTCTAAGTCCAGATTCACGTGTGTTAAAGGAAAGAAAATTCTGCTTGAGGGATGTGTCAGAGGGAAATGCCAAATATATTCAGCCAACAAGAAACACACGGTCGGTCTGGAGCCCCACCCCAGCCCCAGAGTTACTGACATGGTGAACCCCAGAACAAAAGGGCTGCCCTGTAGCCAAGATCCCCTGTTCCCCGATGAAAAACTAAGGAGTACATGAAAATGTTGGCCATTTGCATCCATGACATAAATGTATAATAAATGAAATTAATTCATTTTAAGTCCTTGCAAGGTTAATTTAATGGCCTGTGTTAAGTCTATTATTTTTTTGGCCACTTATTTTTTTATTATTATTATTATGTTATGTTAATCCCCATACATTACATCATCAATTTTTGATGTAGCATTCCATGACTCATTGTTTGCATATAACACCCAGTGCTCCATGCAGAACGTGCCCTCTTTGACACCCATCACCGGAGGATGCCAGTTTTGATGGCTGCATGCCATATTCAACATCTGGTAGCTTGAGAGCAAAATGATTATTGTCTGCAAGTAGCACTGTTCAACAGTGACTTTTGTATGATATTTATATGTCCTTTGCTCTGTGAAGACACTGACCAAGACAGCAGTGGAGCTCCAGGATAAGTCCTTGACAGAAGCAGCCCTAGAGAGGCAGGTGCACCAACAAATCACCCTCTGCCCTGGGATTTAGAAACGGCCCATGTGCATCTCCTCAGGTCCTGTCTTTTTGTTTGCTGGTGAAACAAACTTCTTGTTCCCTGTAGTTCAAAAACCTACATCATCATCCCAAAGTTGTGGGAAGTCTTCACCTATTTTACACTCAGCAAAAACACTTCCAGTATGCGGTATGTTCACACTGAAGAAAAGATAGAGAAGCTGAGGAGGCAGGAGAGCAGGCCTGATGCTGGATCTTTGTGCCTCAAATTCTACGGCTCTCATTGGTACTGGACCTACCATCCACAAAGATGACATTCCCAAATTCTGATATTCTAAGGAAATGCATTAAAGTATATTCTTGTGCCAGATCAGATTCTCCCTGGAAAGCTCACAGGCTATACTCAGGGACAGAGACATGTATACAATAATTTCATCACTCAATGATAAACGTTAGTAGTGCAAGCCTGGAATGGTGAACTTGTTTGAGGACCTTTCCATTTTGGCTGCACATTCTTGAGGTTCTGTCTAAACAATCCAAAACACAGGATCAATAATTGGTCAATCCATTATAAAATTGGATTGTTATGATGGTTGCAAGACTCTATATAACCTTACTTTTAAAATATATGATTATACACTTAAAATAGGAGAATTTTATGGTATGTAAAATATGTCCCAATAATTACATTTATAATGAAAGGAGATATTGTTAAATAAACAACAAATAAATAGCCAATCTAATATTTTCAGATATTTTGATAACTAGTTTGAATTAACTTCATCCCCGTATTTCTTCATGAAGAAATATGCCATTAATGTGGTCCCTGAGTACTCCAGTTTTTCCATAAGAAATTGTCAAAATCTGATCTGTTTATGTACAATTAACCATTTTTAAATCAAAGTAAACATTTGTTTGCTCATATCTCCAAATGCACAAAGAATGCTTTTAAAAATCAAAATATGTTTTGGATGTAGACTGCATAGAGACAAGTATTTCAGTCATTGGAAAAGAATGAAAGTCTATTATTTTTTAAACGTGAACAGTTTGAGCACATTGTGGACCACCTAATCTCTTTGCCTTTAAATTATTTCAGTGCTGATTTAGAAACTTCTAGATGAGAGGATGTGTTAACTAGATGGAAAATCAAATTCACATCAGTTAATTGGGACACTTACTAGTGGTTTTCTTTTTAGGGATTGAGGGGGGAAAAGAGAAGAAAAATACGAGATGAAATTAAGTTGCGGTCAAAGGTAGATTTCTTATCAGAAACTAGTTTTGAGGGGCATCTGGGTGGCTCAGTCGTTAAGCGTCTGCCTTCAGCTCAGGTCATGACTCCAGGGTCCTGGGATTGAGCCCCACATCGGGCTCCCTGCTCAGCGGGGAGCCTGCTTCTCCCTCTCCCACTCCCCCTGTTTGTGTTCCCTCTCTTGCTATGTCTCTGTCAAATAAATAAAATCTTAAAAAAAAAAACAAAAAAACAACTAGTTTTGAATATTTGCATGGTGACAAATGTCGAGGAGTCAAATTTTCCTTCAGAGTCCATTACTGCCCTTGAGGTCACAGAGACAGGGGAGCTTAGAGATGGTACCGAAGGCCAGCCAGTCTGAAGGTGAAAATGCTGTGGGAATTCGGGACTGACCAGATCCACATCTCCCCTCTCCTTGCATGGTTGCCAACACTACAGCCATGACTTAAAGGCCCAAAGGTGACAAATTGTGAAATGGAAGCACAGATTAAAATGCTATTTATTTAATAGTCCAGTGGAATTCATTCAGCCTTTCTTTCTGAATGGCACGGAGGAAGGGCTGTAAGCCACAAATGAAACGATATAAACGCGACCTCCTCGAGTGAGGGGGGCAGAGGTGCCTGCTCCAGGCCCCCGTGAACCCTGTGGACAACGGGGGCCTGGCATCTCCCCCTCCAGGAAGTCCTCCATCAACCTCCCCTTGCTTCTGCATTCCTAGACACAGTAATCAGTTTTCTCCATAGTCTTGTACATGATTCTTCCACGCTCAGAAAGATCCCCCCATTTCTATCTTCCTGCAGAGCTTCTATTCAGTGCCTGAAACAATGAAGTCATTTGCCACATGAGTTTTTTAAACACATTATCTGAGATAGAGCCCAAGCATTAATTCTGTAATGACCTGTACCTGGCCCCCAAGGGCAGCTGGCCTTCCTTCTTTGCCTGACCTTGTCAAACACCAACTACTCTCTATGTTCCCTTGAATGGGGCCATTGTCGCCTTCACTATGGCTTCAGAACCAACACCCCCTTTCTTAACTTTGTATTCCTATCACTTAGCTCAGCATTGGGTCTCTGGGAGATGCTCAGTGAATGCTAAGTAAATAAATGAGAGAAAGAATGAATGAGGACAGCTGTGTGTCCATCTGCGTAACCCCATACACATTCTCAGGCATGCACATATGTGCATCCATGCACACGTGTATGTATTTGTGTGTGTATATATACAGAATGTAATTATTTGTGTGTATGCACATATGTATTAATGCACACATTCATGAGTGTGCATTTGCATATATGTACACAAATAAACATAAGTATATGAGAGGCTATGTGGTAAGTGGTTAAGAATTATAACCTTGGGGGCACCTGGGTAGCTCAGTCGTTAGGCATCTGCCTTCAGCTCAGGTCATGATCCCAAGGGTCCTGCACAGGAGGAAGCCTGCCTCTCCCTCTCCCACTCCCCCTTTGCTTGTGTTCCCTTTCTTGCTGTGTCTCTCTCTATAAAATAAATAAATAAAATCTTTAAGAAAAAAAAAGGAATTACAACCTCGGGAAAGAGGTGGACTTGTGTTTAATCTCTGCTTTCACAATTCTGTAGCTATGGGGTCTTGGCCAACTAAATTACTGTAAGTTATGACCTCACTTTCTCTACCTGATAATGTTAGGCAACTTTATTTCACTTACAAAAATCTCATGAGAATTTAGTAAGAAAATATATAGAGGAGTTCATACCATCTTACACACACACATATGCATCACGTATCTATCTTCTATTGATCCACAGAGATACATATACCTTAGTAAGGAGAGCATATGTTATAATTGATAGAATGAATGATTTTAAGACAAAAAATCTTGAAAAAAGTCCTTTAGAAGAGTATTTTATAACCCAGGAGAGGTTCTTAAACTATCTTCATGGACAATTGTTTTTCTCATTCCAATTAATGAACTGTTTTGTATGAAACATGATTTCCTGCCACAAGCAAATTTTTATTATTTAGCATGTCAAATTCCTCCTCATTATACTACCAGTATTTGTTTCATTCAAATAGATTCTGACACTCAGATTCTTATATTACATGCATAAAATTGAAGTCCAGTATATTCTAAGATGGAAACATGGAAAGATAAATGCTGAGTGTGTAAAATCAGCATCGTATGATCAAAATATATGACTATCTACATTTGTCGTTAAAAATGTTCCCTTTTCAGCTACCATGTCAGCAACTATTTTTAAAGAAGTCTTGAAAAGAATAGTTTCCCACCATTTATCACTTTTGCCTTAGACAAGAATCCAGTGTAACCTTCCTTCTACCTCACCAGATATAAATATCCATGTCAAAATATGCATATGATTTTCATTCTGATCCCTTTAAAACATCTGTTCTCCCATAGATAAAAAACCTTTGCCAATTGTTCAAAGAAAATTTGGTTTCCAACCGATGAAATTGCCCTACATTTTTGAAAAATGTTCTATACAAGGAAACTATTGATTCTAATGAATACACATTGGACTCAATTTGAATCACAGAGTTGGTGTTTTCTACCCAAATGTAAATGGTATTAGACAAAAAAAAAGAAGATAATAGGAAGAGAAAAATGAAGTGGGGGAAATCAGAGGGGAGATGAAGCATGAGAGACGATGGATCCTGAGAAACAAACTGAGGGTTCTAGAGGGGAAGGGGTGGGAGAATGGGTTAGCCCAGTGATGGGTATTAAGGAGGGCACGTACTGCATGGAGCACTGGGTGTTATACACAAACAATGAATCATGGAACGCTACATCAAAAACTAATGATGTACTGTATGGTGATGGACATAACATAATAAAATAAAATTAAAAATAATTCTATCTCACAGAAAATACAGAATTATAAAAAATGCAACCAATGTCCAAGAAAACCTACTTCACCTGCAAAAATACCTAAAAAGTCAACCTAAGTTATGGTAAATAATGTAAAAACTACATTTAAAAAAAACTAATCAAGAATAAAATGATTAAACACCAGCAAATAAAAATCAGGAAATAGACTGCAAAAGATTTGAATGATATCCAGAACAAAAGCAAACATGTGCATTAACACAAGAAAAGTCATTTAAAAATAAATCAGACTTCAGACCAAAATAACTAAAATGTCACATTGAAAAGTTTTCATGATATATACGCGAGTGTTTCTAACATTTAATTTACTTTGTCACGAATAAGAAAATCCATTAGAAAAAGAGGCATCTTGAAAGAAAGAAAGAAGAAAGAAAGAAAGGGAAGGAAGGAGGAAGAAAGGAAGGGAGGAAGGGAAAGGCAAAAAGAAAGACAAAGAAAGGAAGAAAGAAAGAGGCATCTCCTTCTAAAAAGTGAAAAAAATAAAAAGAGTGACAGGTTCTTTGTGGCACATTGTCTAGATTTTCATGTCACCAAATTGATTTGTTCTCCTTGCCCTCAAGTCAAGTGATGGCCATGCCTTGTCATGCATGTTTGTCATTGCATAATATTTGCCATGCCTTGACATGCCATGTTAATTTTCTGGTCTCTGAAATGATATTTTTCTTAAGTCATACATAATCTTGATGAAATAAATGAAGCATTTTTTTGGTAATTCAAATCTTAATGAAATAAAGTTGGCAAATAGAAATATATGAATAAATCCTATTTACATACCTAATACTTCAATACTGGGCAAATACAGGAGGTGTGATAGTAATCCATGTCATGGTACATTATGTGTAGTCTCAATGTTTTCTGTTATAAATTTACCAAAAAAATATGCAAATTCTTTGGTTTACTATAAAGAACAATGTTCAGTGATGAACCTAGCAAATTAAATGTTACAAAATACCCTATTAAGTTGGTAACTTCAATTTTATTGAAGTATGTATGCATTGGAATATGTTGATTTGACTGACAGTCTATAAATTTACTAAGACCCTGAAGGTCTCTCCACATTTAGAGAGTCAATTACTATAGATGAGTGATGTTACTCTGAAATTTATAAATATTTCCATTTAATTTCCAGGGTTAAATTCAATGACTGAATACATTAATTAGAATTTTTAAATTATTGTTTTCATACTCATTATGTAGTATAATAGTTCCATACATAAATATTTATATATTTATGTAAATAATGACTATTCCAAAATTACTGCCAGAAAACTACAAAGTTCAGGGCCTGGATTAAGCTTGTTATCAAGGTTATCATGTTTAGACAGATTTTAAAAGTTTGAAACATTTTCTCCAATTTAACCAAATGCACTTAAATTAAAAATTTAAACATCAATCTGGTAATATTAAATAAATTCTAATTTTAACTGAAAAACATAGTACTAGCTTAAGACTACAGAATATTATTTTTTTGAACAAGCTGATCTATTGTTTTATATCTATATTAAATTTCCTTTAGAGGTCTTGAACAAGACATTAGAATTTTATTACATTATTTGGCTTATATTAATTACTTGACGGAGAGTATCATCAAAATAAATGAAACAAGGAAATCTGAGTCCCTCAGAGGATTCTGTGTTCTGGTTCCCCCCAAAAAAATTTACATGATTTTCTGACCATTATCATTGGTTCTGCTTTATATTTTATTTGAATAGGTATGTTTGAATATTTTATGCAGTATTTTTCATAAAATCTCGCTTTTTTCAGCGACATTGTCTACAGCTGTAGCTAACTTCCATGTGGGAACTTAGACCATTCATAAATCAGCTGGTGCTTGCAGTGAAAGCTTTACTCTCTTCTGGATAAATTCTCCAGGACTTAATCCTCTGTTGAGACCACAATGAACTTTATTTCTCCAGATAGTACACATTGATTTTCTCAGGAGACCTTAAAACTAATGGAGAAATACTTCTAAAATAGAGATAGTAAATATTACATACAATTTTGGTTTTGCTGACAAAGCTGACAATTTTGGTTTTGCTGACAAACTTTTAACTCAATATCTTTTTTTTCCATTCAAGAAAAAGGCTTGTATCTGCTTTTAAACATCAGACTACATTATAATGTCATTATTTAAAATATAAATTTCAAAAAGAGCATGTCCACAGATCAACAATTTTAAAATGCACATTTAACTTAACTCCTGGTCCTGCTTACTTTTATCCTCATTTTTTTTAAATAACTCATAAATATTCTTTCCAACAGAGAGACAATCTCACCAACTGTGTGTTATATCCCATCACGACAACCAATAACACCAGCAACGATAGTGCGGGCAGAGTCAACAGAGTTACACATTTGGCAATCATTCAACATCAGCTGAGTTTCCACATGTGTCTTAGGAAATTGAGCAAAATGTAATATTCGAGTACCAACTTTGTCGGGAAGGAGAGGAAAATTGCCAGATTCTAAAATATTGAAGCATTATCAACCATCTGAGCAAATATCAGATATGGTGACTGGATGAGATATGCTTCACAGGTAGCTAGAACAGGGTGCCTTGGAAACACTTTCATAATGTTGAGCAAAAAATAAATTATGTGAAGTTAGTGTATGTAGGAAGTGGTACGCATGTATACATACATTTGAAAGCTAAAAGCACCTATTAACCTTAAATTAGCTTTTACTCTCCAAAGATTAAATTACTTCCCAATGGTAATAGACTCAAACACCTTTAAGTATAATAAATACACTGATGCCAGTTTATATATAAATGCAGTGGCGTGAAAGACACTGGAGTCAGAGGAGTAAACAATCTTAAACATCATTCCATCTGAAACACTGAATTAAAGGATAAATCGGTCTATGTACCTGTGCAAACACGACATTCTACCCTCACGTTTTCTGAGAATTGCATAGTAGCCAAGTTCAGTGGCCCAAAGCACACTAGATTTTATCTTTCTACAAGGAATGGTTTTTCCCAAAGTGCACTGAGTACTCCAAATAAAAGCATATGCAGAGGTGACTTAATCCAGAACAACATCCCAAGTAAAGGAGGTGAAACTAGGGATGGGCTTATACACCTACCTATAGCCTATTTTCAATTCACAGGCTCTGGGGTATACTTATATTAAAAATAATACGCTCCATATTACACAGGAAAGAAGATCTTAACTATCTCCAAAAAACAAGGCAAAAACAGACACACCTCAGCATTTACACTTAAAGAATTACTAGTAATTTCTCAAAACTGAATTCCTGAAAAGATCGTCATTATTACTTCCTCTCTCAAAGGTTGAATTCTTTTTCATCTTTTTAAAATTTCCATCCCCAAGTTCAACAATAGTTCAACAATATCAAGATTTTAAAGGGTCCCTAGGCACAAAATCTGAAAACACAAACAAAATCCAGATGCCTTGCAATGACCAAACAGTAAAACCAAAGTAATCTCAATTAAACATTTCAGCTTTGACAAGAAAAACGTGTCATGGAATTCTCTTTACTTAAGCACTAACAGTATTACTGTCCAGCGAAAAGTTTAAGAATTACATTCTTAAAACACTTCTGAGTTAAAAATGAATTTTTCACAGAATAGCAGCGCTGTGAGTTAGTATTCAAAATTTTCAAAACTTCTCTGCCACACATCAAAAGAAAAACCACTTCTCCAACTAAAAAGAGTACCACCCATAAAGGAAAATTGTAAACACACGTTTTGCCCTGGAAAGTTTGGCAGTTATAGTAGACGGTGTTCTGCAATCATCAATATATTACACAAGAGTCAAGTGTTTATAACATCAAACCACCTCTGAAATAGCAGCTTGTGTTTGCATTGAAATCTTGAATCCCGTGTGGCAAGTAGGAGATGGTCTGGACAGTATGTGTGTCCAGAGCCCAGGAATGTCCTACCTTCATACAGGGCTTTGAAGCCTTGGGCGCTCACGGCGAAGTCTGTCGTGAACCACAGCGTGAGGATAGATCCCGTGCTGACTATTGAGGACGGCAGCTGGAATCCCGATAATCTAAACCATAAAAAATATAGGAACAGAGTGAAAAAGCATAAATTTGTGATTCAAGCTTATTTGATGAAGTCATTGTATTTCTCTTTTCACGGCGGTATGTTTATTTGAGATATGTCACTAAACAATTACATGATCCACACTCAAGGTGTTGCCAGGTAATTGAAATTAAGCATGTTCAAGTAACAGTTCATTTAAACAACTTTTTGAGAAAATTCTTTATTGAAGGAATTGTACAATACACCATTGCATGAAACAGGGGACATGAAACTTAATGCAAAGTCATCTTTATACATGTTACATGAAAAAAATATGATTTTGCATGCACTTTGATTTATTATTGTCCTCTGAAATTATTAGATGGTGGGTTGTCACATTTCATAGTTAATGTGCTTATTCTTATTATCTGCCCCAAATAAATCATAGCTTTCTTGAAAAGAAAACATATACTAGTCACAGCATAATAAACAAAAATCAATTACTACCTTGAGCAGAGGTCAAATGAATTGATTTTAATGTTTGGTTTTCAAGGCAAGTCTTCTGGATTCTTACATATGCTTTTCCCCCTATCACTAAGTTTATATATATTTAGAAATGTTAATGATGATAAAGTCAGCAGTCTTGAATGAGTGAACTAGGAAAATAATATATATTTTATGCATAATGCTTTATAAAGTAACAGCTTTCCAAAATGTCAAAGAAATGTTTCATCAGTTTGTATTTTACAAATACAAACTAACTTTGCTAATTAAGTAGGTTGTCTCTAGATAGGTGATTTAGTATAGTCTGAACACAATTCTCCGATTCCAAAAAGAATAAGTATGAACATTCATTCTTTGTCGAGAAATTCTGGCTACCAGCAAGTCTATGGTATTGAATATCTAATTCCAGCTGCTGTAGGTTTCAGAATCAAACTAGAAATTCATAAGAGAAAAATGACAGGACAATCCCCAGTCACCAAACAGCACACTTCTAAATATCCACAGATCGAAGAGGAAGTCCCAAGGGAAAATGAAGAAAAAATACATCGAAATGAATGAAAATAAAAAGACAAGCTATCAAAAGTTAGAGGACTCAGCTAAGCAGTGATGAGAGGGAAGTTAATAGTATTAAAAACATACATTAGAAAAGAGGAGACTTCTCATATTAGCAACCCAAACTCCCATCTCAGGAACTTAGAAAAGGAAGAAGAAAATAAACCCAAAGCAAAGAGAAGGCAAGAAATATAAGATAAATTTAGAAATCAAAGAAACTTAAAACAGAAAAACAACAGAGAAAAATAATGAAACAAAAGCTAATTCTTTGCAAAGGTCAACAAAATTAACAAACATCTAGCAAGACTGACGCAAAAAATGCAGGGAGGTAGAAGACACAAATACCTAATATCAGGAATAAAATAGAAAATATTACTACAGACCCCCAAAGACATAAAATAGCAAAGGAAAATACAAATAATGCACACATAAATTTAATAACTTACAGGAAATAGGCTGCTTCCTTAAAAAAAAACACACACTACCACAACTTACCAAATACAAAATAGAAAATTTGAATAATGACTATTAAAACTCCCCCAAAAGAAGTCTCCAGGTCCCAGTGATTTTACAGGAGATTTCTACTGGCATAGATTGAATGTTTGTGTCCCCCAAAAGTCATAAGTTGAAACCTAACTCCCAAGGTGATGATGTTTGGAGGTGGGGACTTCTGATTGTAATTAGATCATGAGGGCAAAGCCCCCCAAAATGGGATTAGCACCCTTTTCAAAGAGATTCCAGAATATTCCCCCACCCCTTCTGCCATGTGAGGATCAAGAGAGCAAGAAGATGCTGTCTATGTAACAGAAAAAGTTAACACTAGACACCAAATCGGATGGCACCATGATCTTGGACTTCCCTGTCTCAAGAACTGTGAGAAATAAATCTGTGTTGTTTATAAACCACTTGGTCTATGCTATTCCATTATATACACTTAGACATCTACCCAAAGGCATTAAGACATCTACCAAACATTTGAAAAATTAACATCAATTTTACAGAGTTTCTTCTAAAAAACAGAAGTGGATGGGCACCTTTCTTGTGTATTTTATGGCACTAAAGTTACCCTGTGCTATGGATTGAATGATTGCCCCCAAATTCATTTATTGAAGCCCTATCTCTGTGTAACTGTATTTGGAGTCAGGGCTTTTAGGAGATAATTAAGATGAAATAAGGTCATAGAGTGAGGTGCTAATCTGATAGGATTGGTGGCTTCATGAGAGCAACGGAAGAGAAAGAGATTCCCCTCCAGCCCCCAACATCTATTCACTGAGCAGAGGCCATATGAGCAATGGTGAGGAGGCAGGTATCTGCAAGCCAGGAAGAATCTTCACCAGAACCTGATCATGCTGCCCTCTGATACCGGGTATCCAACCCCCAAAAATAGAATCTCTGTGAAATATCTGTGTAAGAAGATAGATCTCTGCTGTTTAAGCCACCCAGTATATGATATTTCATTGTGGCGGCTCAAGATAAGATAACCTGATACTAAAACCAGACAAAAAGTATGCAAGAAAAGAAAACAACAAACCAATAATGGCTTCCATACATATGGATATGAAAATTTTTAACAAAGTAAGAGCAAACAAAAGCAATATATAAAAAGAATTCTCCCACATGACTAAGTGGTATTTATTCCAGGGATGTAAATATGGTTCAGTATTTGGAAAATCAATCAATATGATCTGCCATCATATTGCCTAAAGAATAAAATCACTAGATCATGATAATCTATGTAGGAAAAAGAAAAACAAACATTGCACATATTTAAACATTCAATCATGAGAAAAATTTCCAGTAAAATATGAAGAGGAAAACTTCCCCAACTTGACAACGAGTATCCTAAAAAACCTACAGCTAACATGACATTTGATGGTGTAAGACTGAATGCTTCCCCCTAAGACTGAGAACAAGGCAAGAATGTCTTGTCTCACCACTTTTATTCAAAATTGTGCTGGAAGATCTAGCCAGAACAGTAAGCCAAGAAGAGAAAACAAATGCATATAAAAATGCAAGAAATAAAAATGCCCTTCTTTGCAGGTGACACAATTATCTACATAGATAATGCCAATGAGTCTATAAGAAAATTCCTGGAGCTAATACTTGGATACACAATGAACATACAAAATTCAACTGTATTTCTGCATGCTAGCATTGGACACATGGGCACTAAAATTAAATATTACAATGCCACTTATAATCATTTAAAAAAAAATGCTTAGCTGTAGGGTAAGGGTAGAAAACTATACCCTTGAAACTGTGCTATGCTGAGGAAAGAAACCAGTATGAAACCAAATAAATCGAGAAATATACCATGCTAAAAGATTGGAAACCTCAAAACTATAAAGATATCAATTCTCCTCAAACAGATTTAGCGTCATTTCTATCAAAATCCCAACAAGATTTTTTGAAGATTTGGGCAAGATTCTTCTAAAATATGTTTCAGAAGAAAGCCTAGACCTGGGGTGCCTGGGTGGCTCAGTCAGTTAAGTGTCAGCCTTCTGCTCAGGTCACGATCTCAGGGTCCTGGGATTGAGCCCCACATCAGGATCCCTTCTCAGCGGGGAGCCTGCTTCTCCCTCCCTCTGCTGCTCCCCCTGCTTGTGCTCTCTCTCTCTCTCTTCCCCCTCCCCCATCAAATAAATAAATAATAAAAAAAGAAAGCCTTCAAGACTCAGTAGAATAGCTTAAATAATTTCAAAAAAGAATAAAATAAATCAGGCTACTCATTTTCAAGACTTATTTTTTAAATTCAGTAATCAAGATCATGTGGAACTGTCAAATTAACAGATCCATACACCAGTGGATGAGAACAGAAAATCTAAAAACAAAGCCACATAAATAAACCCAATTGATTTCAAAGTGCTAAGGCAACTCAGTGGAGTAAAATTAACATTTTGACAATGATGCTGGAACAAATGGTTGTCTACAAGCAAGAACAACAAAAATGAGCCTATACCAAAATCTAAACCTTATATAATATTTAACTCAATATGAATCATAGACATAAATGTAAAAGTATAAAAAAATTTAGAAAACACATAGGACTATGGAAAATCTGGGACTAGGTGAAGAATTCCTAGACTGGACACCAAAAGCAAAGGAAGCGGACATACCAGACTTCATAAAAATTAAACACTTTTTTATGGAAGACCACACTGAGAGGATGAAAAGGCATGCTATACACTGGTAGGAAATATTTGCAAACCACATATCTGACAAAGGATAAGCATCTAGAATATGTAAAGAATATTAAAGACTCAACAGTGAAAGAACAAACAATCCAATCAGAAAACAGGCAAAAGACATGAAGAGTCATGTCATGTAAAAGGATACAGATATGGCAAATAAGTATATGAAAAGATTTTTAACACTATTAGTTATTAGGGAAATGCAAATTAAGGCCACAAAGAAATATCACTACATATACGTGCAGAATGGCTAAAATAAAAAAGGAGTGACCATACCAAAGCTGGCGAGAATGTGGAGAAAATCGCTTGTTCATATGTCATTAGTGAGCACAACCACTCTGGAAAACAGTTTGACAGTTTCTTAAAAGATTAAATATGTAACAACCAAGCAATTGCTCTCCTAGACATTTACCCCAGAGAAATGATTTATGGTCACACAAAACCTGCACACAAATGTTTATAAGGCTTCATTCTTAGTAATCAAAAATTGGGAGCTATAGTAATTAAAACAGGATGGTACTGGTACAAAGATACACATAGATTGATGGAATGGAGTAGAGAGCCCAGAAATAAACCCATGATTATATGGCCAATTAATCTTCAGCAAAGGAGGCAAGACTATACACTGGGGAAAAGACAGTCTCTTCAACAAATGGTGTTGGGAAAACTGGACAACTACATATAAAAGAATAAAACTGGACCACTTTCCTATGCCACACACAAAAATAAACTTAAAATGGACAAAAGATCTAAATGTGAGACTTGAAATCATAAAACCCCTAGAAAAAAAACATAGGCAGTAATCTCTCTGACATGGGCCTAGCAACATTTTTCTAGATATAGCTCCTGAGGCAAGAGAAACAAAAGGAAAATTAAACTATTGGGACTGCACCAAAATAAGCTTTTGCACAGTGAAAGAAACCATCAACAAAATGAAAAGGTGACCACTGAATGGGAGAAAATATTTGTCAATCATATATTCCATGGGGAGTTAATATTCAAAATATAAAAAGAATTTACACAACTTTACACCCAAAATCCAATTAAAAAATGAGTAGAGGACCTAAATAGACATTTTTTTCCCAAAAATGACATACAGATGGCCGACATGAAAAGATGCCCAGTGTCACTAATCATCAGGGAAATGCAAATCAAAACCACAATGAGATTTTGCCTTACACCAGGCAGAACAGCTAGAATCAAAAAGACAAGAAACAACAAGTGGTGGTGAGGATGTGGAGAAAAGGAATCCTCATGCATGGCTGGTGGGGACATGAACTGGTGCAGCCACTGTGGAAAGCAGTGCGGAGATTCCTCAAAAAAAGTTAAAATAGAAATGCCATATAGTCCAGTAATTCTACCATTGGGTATTTACCCAAAGAAAACCAAAACAATAATAAACACTATGTTTATTGCAGCATTATTTATAACGGCCAAGATACGGAAGCAACCCAAGTTTCCATCAATAGATGAATGGGTAAAGAAGATGTGATGTGTATATATGTGAGTGTGTACATGTGTGTGTGGTGTGTGTGTATATACACGAATGGAATGGCATACACACACACACTCACACACACAGAACACACAAATATACCATGGACCATTAGTCATAAAAAAGGATGAAATCTTGCTCTTTGTGACAACTTGGATGGACCTAGAGGGTATAGTGCTAAGTAAAATTGTCAGATAGAGAAAGACAAATACCATATGATATCACTTATATGTGGAATCTAAAAAACAAAGAAACAAACAAAAAACAGAAACAGACCCAGAAATCAGAGAACAAACAGGTGGTTGTCAGAGGAGGGGGGGGAGAAGATGGGCAAAATGGGTGAAGGGGAGTGGGAGGTACAGGCTTTCAGTGATGGAATGAATAAGTCATTGGGATGAAAGGCACACAGGGAATAAGGTCAATGGTATTGTAATGATGCTGTATGGGGACAGATGGTTGCTATACTTGTGAGGGACATAGCATAATGTATATACTTGTAAAATCACTGTGTTGTATGCCTGAAACTAATATAACATTGTATGTCAACTATACTTCAATTTTTTTTAAAAAAAGACATAAAAACTTGGAAATAACTCGAAAGTAAATGGCTCACATACTGTGGCACAACTATATCATATATTGCTATTCAGTGATAAAGAAAAATGAACTATTGATGTGCACCACCTGGATGAATCTCCAGAAAATTATGCACAGTGAAAAAAAAGTCAACCCTTAAAGGTTACAGACCACAGGATTCCATTTTTAAAACATTCTTGAAATGGCAATATTATTGAAAACAGGAACAGTTTTTTGTGGCCACCAATTAAGGAGATTATAGGGTCAGAAGGGAAGGGTGTGTGGCTATAAAAGAAGTAAATGAGGGATTCTCGTGGGGCTGCAAAGTGGCCTGTATCTCTACTGATTCAATGTCAATATTCTATAGTGTTATTGCACTATGGTTTTGTGAGAGGTTACCTTTGTGGGAACCAGGTGAAGAGTATGCAGAATCTCCCTGGTGTTTCTTCCAACAGTGTGGAAATCTATAATTACCTCAAAGAGTTTAATAAAACAATAGATTGGAGGGTTTGGGACTGAGAAGCAGTCAAGAAAATATTAACAGATGAAAATAATCAAATTAGTAAAAAATCAAGAAAAGAGTATTTAATAACAAAACATTCTCTCATTAGGTTCCAAAACTAAATTGAACGAAAATTGTTGTGGATCATTTCATTTGGTCATTTACGAATTTTAAATGTTTATTAGCATAGGTTTAGATATCACATAATGTGGTAGCACTTTAAAATAAATATAAACCTGTGTTTTCTTTAACGAGTTTGGTAAGGAATTGTGATTTTGAAAGGACAGAGTCAAACAGTATTAGCTCAGAAAAAATGTAACATGATGCTAAGAGTTCTTTTTTTTTTTAAGATTTTATTTATTTGAGAGAGAGAGAGAATGAGAGAGAGAGAACACATGAGAGGGGATAGGGTCAGAGGACGAAGCAGACTCCCTGCCGAGCAGGGAGCCCGATGCGGGACTTGATCCCAGGACTCCAGGATCATGACCTGAGCCGAAGACAGTCGCTCAACCAACTGAGCCACCCAGGCACCCGATGCTAAGAGTTCTAAAAACAATGTTACATGACTACCTTTTGAGAGTCTGGGGAAGTTTAGCATGCACAGCTGTAGGTAAATATATATACCTAATCCGTTTCAAATAGTTGAAACGGAACAGACACAGTCATATTTGAATACAAAAGAATGGACCATTCATCTGTTGAAGGGCATCTTGGCTCTTTCCACAGTTTGGCTATTGTGGACATTGCTGCTATGAACATTGGAGTGCATATGGCCCTTCTTTTCACTACACCTGTGTCTTTGGGGTAAATACCCAGTAGCGCAATTGCTGGGTCATAGGTTAGCTCTATTTTTAAATTTTTGAGGAACCTTCACACTGTTTTCCAAAGTGGCTGTACCAACTTGCATTCCCACCAACAGTGTAAGAGAGTTCCCCTTTCTCCACAACCTCTCCAACATCTTTTGTTTCTTTCCCTGTCCATTTTTGCCATTCTAACTGGTGTAAGGTGGTATCTCAGTGTGGTTTTGATTTGGATTTCCCTGATGGCTAATGATGATGAACACTTTTTCATGTGTCTGTTAGCCATTTGTAATGTCTTCTTCAGAGAAGTGTCTCTTCATATCTTCTGCCCACTTTTTGACTTGATTATTTGTTTTTTGGGTGTTGAGTATGAGAAGTTCTTTATAGATCTTGGATACCAGCCCTTTATCTGTAGTGTCATTTGCAAATATCTTCTCCCATTCTGTGGGTTGCCTCTTTGTTTTGTTGACTGTTTCCTTTGCTGTGCAGAAGCTTTCTATCTTGATGAAGTCCCAAAAGTTTATTTTTGCTTTTGTTTCACTAGCTTTTGGAGATGTATCTTGAAAGAAGTTGCTGTGGGCGATGTCAAAGAGGTTACTGCCTATGTTCTCCTCTAGGATTTTGATGGATTCCTGTCTCACATTGAGGTCTTTCATCCACTTTGAGTTTATCTTTGTGAATGGTGTTAGAGAATGATCGAGTTTCATTCTTCTGCATGTGGCTGTCCAATTTTCCCAGCACCATTGATTGAAGAGACTGTCTTTTTTCCACTGCATGTTTTCTCCTGCTTTGTCAAAGATTATTGGACCATAAAGTTGAGGGTCCATAACTGGGTTGTCTATTCTGTTCCATTGGTCTATGTGTCTGTTTTTGTCCCAGTACCATACTGTCTTGGTGATCACAGCTTTATAATATAGCTTGAAATCGGGCAACGTGATGCCCCCAGCTTTGTTTTCCTTTTTCAACATTTCCTTGGCAATTCAGGATCTTTTCTGGTTCCATAAAAATTTTAGGATTGTTTGTTCCAGCACTTTGAAAAATGTCATTGGAATTTTGATCGGGATGGCATTGAAGGTATAGATTGCTCTGGGTAGCATAGACATTTTAACAATGTTTATTCTTCTGATCCATGAGCATGGAATATTTTTCTGGTGTAAGGTGGTATCTCACTGTGGTTTTGATTTGGATTACATTGGGACTTACAGAATGTTTTGTTATTAAATACTCTTTTTTTGATTTTTTTACTAATTTGATTATTTTCATCTGTTAATATTTTCTTGACTGCTTCTCAGTCCCTTACATTATCTTTTTGTGTCTTCCTCAATTTCTTTCATGAGTGTTTGTAGTTCCTAGAGTATAGATCCTTTACTTCTTTGGTTAGGTTTATTCTGAGGTACCTTATGGTTTTTGGTGTTATTGTAAATGGAATCATTTCTCTAATTTCTCTTTCTACAGTTGTGTTGTTAGTGTATAAGAAAGCAACTGATTTCTGTGCATTGATTTTGTATCCTGCCACATTACTGAATTGCTTTATGAGTTCTAGTAATTTGGGGGTGAAATCTTTTGAGTTTTCCACATAAAGTATCATGTCATCTGTGAAAAGAGAGAGTTTGACTTCTTCTTTGCCAATTTGAATACCTTTTGTTTCTTTTTGTTGTCTGATTGCTGTTGCTAGGACTTCTAGTACTATGTTGGATAAAGAAAATGTGGTCCATATATACAATGGAATATTACTCAGCCATCAGAAAAGATGAATACCCAACTTTTACATCAACATGGATGGGACTGGAGGAGATTATGCTAAGTGAAATAAGTCAAGCAGAGAAAGTCAATTATCATATGGTTTCACTTATTTGTGGAACATAAGGAATAGCATGGAAGACATTAGGAGAAGGAAGGGAAAAATGGGGAAGGGATTGGAGGGAGAGATAAACCATGAGAGACTATGGACTCTGAGAAACAAACAGGGGTTTAGAGGGGAGGGGGGAGGGGGATTGGCTAGCCAGGTGATGGGTATTAAGGAGGGCACATACTTCATAGAGCACTGGGTGTTATATGAAAACAATGGATCGTGGATCACCACATCAAAAACTAATGATGTATTGTATGGTGACTAACATAACATAATAAAATTAAAAAAAAAAGAAAAAAAAGAATGGAATCCAACATTGGTTGAGAGGCAGGGGGAGAGGGTGAGTCGATCCAGTTGACCAGAAAGTACATTCAAGAGCTAAATGTGATTTTGTTGTTTATAGCCATTCCTCCATCACACCAGCTGAGGAATGTTGGAGAGCGAGGAATGTTACAAAAAAGGCCAGTAACACACACTCTTCCATCTCTCTACAAATTCGCTGTTGAGAACACTCTTTACTTGATCACTT
This sequence comes from Mirounga leonina, assembly GCF_011800145.1. Classification (NCBI taxonomy): domain Eukaryota; kingdom Metazoa; phylum Chordata; class Mammalia; order Carnivora; family Phocidae; genus Mirounga; species Mirounga leonina. The sequence goes on along the minus strand of NW_023270320.1, from coordinate 37,322,524 downwards.
ACATCATTTCCATGTGGACCCTGGGGACGAACGTTATTGTTGTCTTTCTCAGATGAATACCTGTTCTTAGGAAAAACTGGTCTATTTTTAACACCTAGGAAATCATAGAGCTGTTTAAGTATTTCCCTTAGTGTTGACTAAAATACAAAACAAAACAGAACAACTCAGAGCCAAATTCCTGGCCTTTACGAAAACAACATGTGAATTTGTGGAGTGGCCTCATTCCAGATTCCATACATCTGTATCCTTTCTAATTCATACCATGCTGCCAACCAGGTCTCTTTCTATCTTGATAAGCCACATTAATTCCGGCTATAAGGAATCAGAGATTAATAAAATGGTAAGTTAATGAAAGCAAATAAGAAAGAAAATAAGATCATCTTTCCCATCCCCATTTCCATCAAACCCAATCACCTACCACCATCTTACCTCTTCTTCATACATTGTGATTCAGAATACTGGTATTTCAGAAGATTGAGGCTATAATATATTTCTACCACTTTGAGATGAAATGAAAATCAATCCACAAATACATAGGGTTCATCTGTATATAGCATCTTTTCTGTCATAATTCTGCCTAACGAGACTAAGTGGGCTTTACTACGTAGTGTGGCCACCTTGGGCAGCAGCTGGACCCAGGATGGGCTGGAAGAGGGTCCATTTTACCCAGAAGATGAGTCTACCCCAACATCAATTCCAAGGTCACCCCTGGAGAAAAACAATCCTATTATCCTTATTCAAAACATTAGGGATTTTCTTTGTTTGCTTGCGTGTTTCTGACACCCTAATTGAATCATTTGCAGGAAAAAGAGAATAATTAATCAAGGGGATGGCGTATGAGAACAGTAATAAGAAAGCCATTTCATTCTCGGTAAAAAGCAAAGTGTGGCCCCTAGTGGTCCAAATATGCCTCTCTCTCTCTTTCTTTCTCTCTCTCTCTCTCTTTTTCCAGTGATGTCCCTGGTGTCCTATAGAATCTCATTTACTCTACTTTCTGGGATGAGGAGACAGTAATCACGTCTCACATGCAGCAATCTGGGGAAACAACAGACCATGTGTGTGGAAGCTGAGAGGGCGTGGGGGAAAGCAGAGCATGGAGAAGTGGCTGCACCAACACATGCCTGATCCATGCTCACTTGGCAGAAACACGAGTCTCAAAATCAAACAAGCTCATTCTGTTTCCACCTCTCAAGAAATTACTAGGATGAATTGCATGCAGAAATAGATACAGAATATTTCTACTCCGCTATCATTCAAGATGCTCAAATCACTGATACCCATAGAACAACCTTGAATATTGGACATGGTATTGTTGAAGGAAAAAAGAAAAAAAAAGGCAGATTCAGTGAAAAGCTAAACAGAAACAGATGACTGGTATGAGTGTAGTTTATTTCCCAGAAATTAATGAGCAAGTTATGACTCCATCAAACAGACGCTCACTCCCAAATTACACACTGTACATACTGCATAATCTATAGTTTTTGTGATTTTAAAATGTCAAATATCTTTAAAACTACAGTTTAGTTAAAATGTCAAGTGAATGCTTTAAGTAATTTAGGAAAAAAAAAATCCCTAACTTAAATCTTTTCTCAGTGAATGTAATTGCTTTAAAGAAAATCTCTGCAAAGCCAAATGTTGCCAAAATCACATTAATACTCCATAATTGATAACATCACATTTCATACCATATGCCAGTGTGGATATCCTCATAATCTAGCTTATAAAAAAGCTTGGCCTGACATGAGGAGTGAGATTAGAATCATACCTTAGGAGTTAGCAATGATCTAAGAGATTAATGTATCCAGTGTTTCACAAATCAAATTAATTTCCTCGGAAAGGGTCTCAGTTAGCCCCTGCCCAAGGCCTGAGTGAATGCATCCAAGGCTGAGAAGTAATCGTCCTACGAAGCAGTTAATTACATTATTAACTAATAACTTAGATTTTTTTAGGAATCTCTCTCTCTCTATGATGCTCAAGTATTGGTCCCATTACTGCCCCAATACTGCATATTTTTTTTCTGAATTTTTTTTTTTTATGTTATGTTAGTCACCATGCATTACATCATTAGTTTTTGATGTAGTGTTCCATGATTCATTGTTTGCGTATAACTCCTAGTGCTCCATTCAGTACATGAGCTCTTTAATACCCATCACCAGTCTAACCCATCCCCCAATGCCCCTCCCCTATAGAACCCTCAGTTTGTTTCTCAGAGTCCATAATCTCTCATGGTTCATCTCCCCCTCCGATTTCCCCCCCTTCATTTTTCACTTCCTGCTATCACTTTGCATAGTTTTCATGCCATGGAATAAAATATGAGGCTTCATGTTTTTCAAAAAACCATCCATTGTGTGGTTATTATTATTCTTTTAAGACTTGTGTCTCTCTAGGTGTTTTTTTGGAGCCTGAACATGACTATATGTTTAGTTTGCAGTACAATACTGGGTAATGAGAATCAATTCTTTATCGACTCAAAATCATTCCTGGACATCTACTAAAAGTCATATTCAGGTTTAACACATTTTAGGCATTCAAGAAGCTTCTAGTCTAGAGTGAAGGATAAGAAAATACATGGGATATTCTAGAAGTAAATCAGAATAATCCACATAGAAGTCTCACAGCAGCCAGATTTGGTGGTGGGGTTATGGTGCTATACATAAAGTTCTTGGTAATCACTGAATGTTCAAGAAAATACAAAATCTGTGAAGTTCTCCAAAAATCCCATAAATTCCTTTTCAGTGTTTTAAAAAAAATAATGCAGGAGCTCAGATAGGTAGACACAGCTCCCAAATTAAAAAGGTATACATTGAAATTTGGGGGGGGGAGTGTTTTCCAAACACTTCACAAAATTATATAATTATAAGGTGATAAAACTGCCTATAAATAAAATGAACTAATTTTTAATAGAAATACCAATCTTACAGTCACCTACAGATGTGGCAGAAAAACTGGGATTAATTTCCAGGTGATGTATCCTTATGTTGAATAATAAGAAAACAAAACATATTGTCAGTGAATTCCATAGTTTTATATCTCCAGTTACTAGGCATATACTTTGAAGTTAACTAATTATCGGCTGAAAGTTATTCAAGGTCATGCACTAGAATTTGTCCAAGATTGGTTGCAGGTTTAGGGAAGTGTTCTTTATTGGAGCAGAATTTTAAAGTAGTAGGTAGCATAAAATAACGTTAGATGTCAGTTATTTCAGCTTTTTATTTTACGGAGAAAAGAATGGATGCTGAGAGAGAGACTCAGCAACTTGGCCAGAGCCATGCACACAGTGCCAGAACCCACGCTGAAAACTGAGCTCATCTTCCTCCCAAGCCAGTGGTTTTGCCACTTAGTCATTTCAAGGTGATTTGTCCAGTGGGATAAAGTATTGAAGTATTCCTTTCTTTTCTCCTCCCCACCCTCCTTTTTTTTTTCCCCCCATTGGTCCCTCTTCTTTTCAGAAAGTAATTACCACTGAACGTAAGGAGCAAAGAATCAAGTTCATGGCTTCTGAACAGACTCTTGAAACTCAGAGCATCAGCAGCTATGTTCATTGTTTAAATTGTTAGTGCCTCAGGTTCATGCCACAAGCAGTAAACCTGAAAGAATATGGCATCACCCCCCTTCTTTAGAGACTTGATAATGGTTTCCTGGTCTAGGGATGAGGACAGTTTGGGTAGCAAGAAGTGGTCTGGAACATCAGAATGTCCCTGAGAGAACTGAGGTGGATGGAAGAACCTAAGGAGACCGATTTCTGTTGCAGGTGGAGCCCTGTGAGGCGGCCACCCTCATGAGGAGCCCCTCACACCAGGACAGAGCGAGAGCCATGAGATGTGCATGCAAGCGCTGCAGGGTATGTCCCTCTCTGATGACATGCTAGAGTGCAAGAGCGAGCTAAAGACTCTGCCATCCAAGAGGGTAAGCGGCATGTCCTTCATGGTCTTGAATGCATGAGAGCACATGGCTAATGTGGAAGCTCAGCCTCTGCGAGCAGGTCTAGATGCTCCTGACAAAGACCCGCACAAGTTACGTCTCAGATGATGTCAGGAGGAGGCAGGTAGGGGCTGTGGGGTCATACAAGACCCTTGGATTCAGATACCATCTAAAGAGTGTGGAAGCAAGTAGGTAAAATTTTGAAAAGATGGAATTACACACACACATGCACACAAACACACCCATCCTCCCGCTCCTACACACACATCCACCTACCATACATGCACACACATACACACCAAGACACACCCACTCACCCACCTACACCTACACACTTCACACACATCCACACACACACACCTACCACATACATATACAAACATACCCACTCATTGCTACACACACACACACACACACACAAACATACCCCTGCACTCACATCCACACTGAAGTGAGCAATCTACCTAAACTTTACCAAATGAAAATTTCTGTCATCATTTGGAAAGGGACTCTATGTAGAAATTACTGTAAAATCCAATTTAAGAAGTTACGTATTCTCATCACACCTTAACTTCTGGCCTTTCAAAATAATGCCTATTTTTCTGTTCCGTTCAACATACCACTTATTTCTAACAATTAAGATAAAATATACAAATCCACTCACAGTATCAATTTCAATTATACATTTTATCATAGCAGGCAGACCATAAATACACACATGCAAGCTGTTGTGTAATTCCATTGCTAAAAAAAATATGTTGGATTTTAAATTCAGGGACCATCGGTTTATTTCATCTTTCTTGCTCAAAGACTGAGTTAAATCCCTTCTAGTTTCTTTAAGATTTTTCAAAATTTTTTGACCTCTTTGGTAGGTCATATGATTGGCCCAGCTGCAAAGATAGTTGAAGAAGCTATTATACTCAATTGTTACTGCACTATAATTAATTGTAACAATTTATTGTTACTGTCATTAAGAAATTAAAGCTGCAGTCCTGTTTTTACATGAGACAATTTCAAGCACGGATGTGGCCATGTCTACACCTCCTGCTTCCCCTTGACAAGCTCTCCTTACATGCCTCTGAGTCTGATTGATTTAGGAAGAAGAAAGTTATCTGGTCATCTGGTTTTATTACTTTATCTCAGCCCGACCCTGGGTTTTTAAAAATACTACGTTGCGATTATTAGTAGATCAAGAGAGTCCAGAGGCAAAACATTTTGTAAAATCCTGCACTTACAAAGCCTAAGAAAAGGGCCTGGTGTTCACCTGCTGTCCATTCACTAAAGGACAAGTAATACACACAACAGAACCAGGGGAGTAATCCATGTTAACAAAGGAAAATCAGGGCATCCTGTCATAAGACAGTGATCTTTTGTCCAAGTGTCAAGACATCTTTTCCTATTGCCTAGTGCTTACTAGGAACTAAGTCATTCTAGGTAGCTCATCATCTGCCTTTGAAGTGGTAACACAGGTGGAATGCCTAAATGATTTGCTGGTACCCCTTTGAAATAGTTTTCATACTAATTTCGGGAATACAAAATTCATATGCTTAATGGATATATGTGTTTATATATACATAACTAAGGATGAAGGGATATATGCATATGCAATAGTGTTTTTTCCTATGATAAACTAGACATCTTCCCCCTAATTTATTTAATAATGTACATATGTTCAAGCTGCTTTAAACAATATTCATACTCCAGAAATTTCAGGGCTTTTATTCACATCTATGAAAATTGATATGTATATAATTTACAGAACTCTTAAAAACAAGAATTGAAGCCCTGAAACATACACACACAGAGCTGATGTCATAAGGCATAATTAACTTTCTTCTCAGAAGTTCTATACAAGAGACAGATTGCTTTCTTAAAGGATCATATCTCTGTTACATTAATATATCTGACACTATTTTGAAAATGTCATATTTCTAGTAGCCTTCTTGATCATGAGAATACTCTGTCCAACTTATCCTGATAATTTTGGTTTTATTGCTTTTCAACAGCTCTGCATGCATGTGCATACAGATATGTATGTGTATATATACACATACGTGTATATATACCAAATACCGCTCTAGTGAATGAAGAAACGTCAACCTCCAGGCTTCCAAATGCTTTAGAAATAATGGCTGAGTTTGACCTGTTGCCAATTCCTTCAAGCAATTATGAAAAATAAAGAGGTTGTTGTAATTTAAATTACAGAATCCAAATTGGATCAGAGAGTTGGAAAAGGGGAAGGCTCCTTTCAATGCAGAAGGCCCAGGTATGCATTGATGGAGGAGACAAAGTTGGGCTAGACGTGAGAACAGAATGAGTATGCAGAGGAGTGGCTTTCGCACTGGGTCCCCCTCGGGTTGGACCCCATGCTTGGAAAGGAAGAGAAGCTCCAGGAAGGTGGGGGGATGCTCACTGTGGCCCACAGCCACACCCCGAGCTCCCAGGAGGTAGGTGTCTGCAGCCCACTTGTTGAAATATCCCTATGACTCTCTCCCATCAAAGAGGGAGCCAAAGAATAAAGGAATTAAAAAAAAACATATCATGGAAATGATTTTGATAGTACTGACTGTTCTGATTCCGCAAAACTAGGCTCTGTGCGGACCTATCCGCCATGCCCCCTCTGATCTGCTAAGGCAAAATTACTTTTGTCAGTCAGGGTCCACATCCCCCACCCCCAACAGGGCCCCAGGGAGTCAGGCAGGGGTTTCCCACACAGTGTTAAATGCTGTGGAGGAAAACTTTTCTAAAATCACATTTCTCGTTTTGAGGCCTAACATTTTATAGAGAGAACAATCAAACCACTGCATTTGCTTTAACTTACACCTTGCCTTCCAAAGAGGTTTATGCCATAAAAAATTAAAAAACAGAAAAAGAAAAAAGCCTTTCATTTTTGCACCTACTCCTGTTCACATCCCGGTTACTCCATGGGTTCCTCCTTCCCAGAATCCTGAGCGGGCTCTCATTTGGTTATGGTGACTTAGTGCTTGTTTTACCTTATCGCACTAAACAAAACTTTGCTCCTGAGGGAGCTCACTCTCTCCTCAAACACTACTCTAATAAAAGTGCCTCTGGAAAAAATAAACTTTCCCCAGATTGCATTCTAAACAAATTTGCCAAGAATTAATTCCACTGATCCTTTTTTTCTACCAATACATCAAGTTATTTTGAGAAAGTTATTTCATAATTACAGTGTCTGTAATACACTACTGGAAACAAAAATCTAAGCAAATTTTGCCCCCAAGCATGAAAGAACATCCTCTCAATGTGACTCTATTATGACAATAGAAACAGCATCATTTATAAATAACATTAAAATAGTAACAGCATTTCCCACTCATAAATATGACTGTAAGTAGTCTACTCCAGTGTTCTCCTCCTCTGCTCTGGACCCTTCTAAGCTGTTAATGTCATTTCCACCTGAGTGACAAGGATCCATAAATTGTCTTTCTAGTGCAAAATCCATTAGTAGGATTTTTCTATCGAGATATTTTCAATCTGTTTTCCCCCAGATATGCCACTTTTCCATGTTAGGATTGTAGATAAGCCCTGTGTTACTTTAGAATACCTCACAGCATTCCTGCTTGATTTTCTCACCTGAGGGTTGGTATATTTAATGCTCATGGTCGTGAAAGATGAGGTGAGTCCTTAAAGGAGTCCCTCTCTAGTTGGGGAGTGAAGGGATTGGGTAATCACCCCCTGGAGTTGACTCCAGTCTCAATCATATTAAGAAAATCATTCAAGGACCTGAAGAAGGATGTGCAAATTTATTTATTTTACTGTGATATCTGACAAAGAATAATCTGAAATAGAGATTTCGGTCTTGATTTGAACCTAAGTTCTGTAACGTTGAAATTCAAATCCAGTCGTTAGTGGAATCCATTTCATTTAAAATTGAGAGAGAGAGAGAGAGAGAGAGAGAGAACACCTGACTCTAACAATACACAATGGCCCCATCACAGCATTTTCTCCTCCCCTTCTGCTGTAACTCTGGAGTGACTGCCTGGGCAACACCCAGAAGCTACCCGAAAGGAGGAAAAGAGGAGAGAAACAGAAGAATCTGTGCATCCTGAAACAGAAATGAAGAATCTCTGCTAATGGTTTGGAAACCAAGCTTTTCTGATGAGTCTGATGTGTATTAGAAACACAGCACATGCTTCCTGAGTTCATGAAGTGCACAGACAAGAGAAGGTTCTAGGGAAATCAGCTTTGCTATTTCCGTTGTGGAAATAATAAAATGTATATATCCTTTTTAAATATTTGAATTTTATGTAACAATTGTGTAAATGGGAATTATTTCAAATAAATGGTATATTTTTTTTTTCAAAGGCCTTAAAGATAATCTACATGTCTACACTTCCTTGCATATCTCCGTGTGTTCTCAGAGGACCTGTATGAATACCTGCAGGGTTTTGGTAAAGCTCACAAACTAGAACAGCCACAGACAGGACTAGAATCTGGAAATATTGGCTACTCGGAAAAGAAATCACTTGTTGTCTGAACAACAAGTGACTAGTAAGTATTTCTGAAACCCTGGCTTATCAGAGGACAGTAACGTGACAAGGAGCTTGTCCGTTTCTTGCTACCCGCTGTGGCTCGGGCCAGAGCTCAGAGAGCAGCAGAGCTAAAATCATGTATTCAAAGGGCTGGTTGCAGAATTCCCTTCCCCGACGCTAAACAAGTGATCATTATATGTCAGGAAGGCTTTCACACTGAGTAGATTTTCTAGAATTGGGTCACAACACGCACGCACCAGATCTCATGCCAGCTGACTTTACGGAGCATTTACTAACTGTCAGCGTTCCGACTTTGCCGCCTTCACACGCAGCACTTAAAATAATGTCCTGTTGGGCGGGTGAGGAAAGTAAACCTCAGGCACCTTCCACTATTTGTCTAAGACCACACAGTGAGTGAAGACCAGAGCCAAGAATCGAGTTGGGAGTCACTCTCTAGAGCCTGTGTTTTGAGCTCTGGAAACATGAGGGATTTCAAATGGGGGTCCTAGGGACATAAGAAATACTGAGCCAGGCAGTAACTTTGGTTATTGACTGGGAAACAATCAATAATTTGGGCTTCATTAGAACAGCATTCCATACATGCAGATGATCAAATTATTGAAATGATATCATTAGGAACATCAATGGTGAAAGAATCAAGCTGCAAACAAAAAGTAGGGAAGATACTGAAAGGAATCCCCTCTCCTGTGAGGTTACCTCACTGGTTGTGAAGTCCCACCAGAGGGGACAGCCCCTCCAGGTGAAGCATGCGCCCCCAGCCCCTCACACAGCACCCAGCTCCTTCCAAGGCCCAGGAGCAGAAAGGATGCTCATGCACATAGGCTTAAACCACAGAAAGCAAATTTAATAAAGCCAATTCTCTTCCCTTGGCTTTATTTTGTTAAAAAGCAAAAGAATGTGTCTCATTTTTCTTACACCCAAATCTGTCCCAGCACTAAAACCTTCTAGTCATTCCCCTGGTATGTGAACATGCAAAATTCCCACCTTCTGATTGGAAAAGACTATCCCCTGCACCCTTATGAATGTACGGATGGAGTTTGGAATTTGCATACATTTACCTATCTCTTTCACAAGGTAGAACTTTAGCGGACCTGAGAAAAGGAAAACCAGATGGAAGTGGAGAGCCCAAGAGCAAAGTGACATTTCTTGGGCAATATCACCGAAGTCGGGAGGACAGGAAGGAGATGTGACAGAACACTCACATGCCTGGGGAGCCTGTTTGTGACCCTGGGTTCAAGGAAGGGATGTCACGTCCCATATTTCAGAGTTAGCAGCTTCCATCTTTCACCAAGGACAAGGGAGTTAAATGTTTGGGTCTAGGAACCCCAAACGTGAAGATCTGGCAGCAGAAGCCCACTTCCTCAACTCAGCTATCATCCTCATGAGCCTGTAATGCTGGTGTCCCCACACCTCCCACACACAGAACAAAAGCAATAGGACCCTCCGTACATTAACACAGAGAAAGGAAGAAGCCAATCTCAATGTAGTCATCAATGCAAACAAAACACTGTTGCTGAATAGAAGAATAAGGAAGAATTCTGACTCATCTGATTTGCCCACTCCGGTCGGAAAGGTACAGAGTGAACAGCACTCTGCCCGCTGTTTGGGTTCTTCCTTCTCAGGCTGGATGTCACACACAGCCTTGCCCCTCTCCCTACTGTGGTCCCCTGCACTCCCCACCCCTACCAAGCCCCACCTCTCCGGGGCCCAACCATCGCAAGGCTGTCCCTACCATGAAGGCAGGAATGAAATAGGTCTATCCCTCCAAGAAAGTACTGAAAGCCTCCTTCGCATGTCTCTGCAAGCCAAAACATGGCAACTTGTTAAAACCAATTATTCCCCGGGCACCTGGGTGGCTCAGTTGGTTAGGTGACTGCCTTCGGCTCAGGTCATGATCCTGGAGTCCCGGGATCTAGTCCCACATCGGGCTCCCTGCTCAGCAGGGGGTCTGCTTCTCCCTCTGACCCTCCCCCCTCTCATGTGCTCTCTCTCTCATTCTCTCTCTCGCAAATAAAATCTTAAAAAAAAAATTAAAAAAAAAACAATTATTCCCCATAGAAAAATGTATGTATTCTAATCACCTCTATCTGTTTCATACTTTCATCTATTCCTGGAGAAATTTAAGAACCCTCTGCTGTTGAATAGATTCTAATTAGCCTTCCAGGTAATATATACCAGTTCTGGGCAAAGGTAAGCGATTAATGGGAGAGGCTACAGATAAGGAGGACCAATGAGTTTTTTAAAGTGAAATATTATTAGTGTATAAAAAGAAATAATAGGGCTCAAATACAGAATGTAAACTGATGTGTAAACACATTGGTCACTTTGATTTTTGGAAAAATAAACCTTGGGGGAAAAAATCTGTTATTAGTAACATCCTTGTTTTCCCTACATGTCTATAAATAATTGTCTCCCACCTAATTTTGATAGTATTATCAGGAGACACAGAAGATGCAGGATGATGAAAGATCAAGGCCTTATTTAAGTTTTTAGACCAAAACATACAGCTTCAAGAATGTGAGAATCCTTTCAGAGTCGTCACCACGCAAGTCTGGAGTTTATAGATTCTGTGAACCTCATCACAAGCTTCCAGAGGAAATCGCTGAATCCTGAGTACCAACCTCCTTCAACTTGTGGGGATTTCTGTCGAAAATCACTGAATCCTGAGTACCAACCTCCTTCAACTTGCGGGGATTTCTGTCGCTCCTCTCATGCTCCTCTGCTTGGAACACTGAGCCTTCAGCCTCACACATCAATATCTGGAAACTAACTGTTAGATCCTTCCATGCCCCGTCCAGGTGGCTAATCTAGCATTAGCTTTCCCAGGAGGAGAGTCGGGTTTGGTAGCAGATACTGCATGGGGCTGATTTCTGATGATGGGGCTCCAGATGCTGGGGTGGGGTGGGGGGTGTGCGAGGCATGTGCCTATGTGAACAGCTGTCTTGGCTGGGGGCTAAACGAAGCACCACACTTGTATCAGCTGAAGGAAGCGAGGAAACGGTGCCCACGGCTGGACCAGCCCTCAGAGCCGGCGTGTGATGTGCCCGGCATCTCACAAGTGATAGAAACTGTGAAGCCTTGGTCAAGGTAAAGGATGCACTGCACATAGATTTGGAGGAGAATGTTTGGAATTTGCCCCAGATCTCTGTTCCTAGCCTTGAGTCCCATACATCACTACCCATCATTCAACTTTTCTCTACCACGAAGAATATAATGAATTCGTTTCGTGTTAAAAAAAAGGTCAAATCATGACCATTCACAGACTTCTAATTCCAAGTTTGCAGACTAAAACCAACACATCCCACTGAGGTGAATGTATTCTTCATTTCACCATAAGGAACAGAAGTCACAGAAACCAAGAGGTGGCGATTTCAAGATGTCATTGTTTTATAGAAACGGGCTGTTCATGGTGTTTATGGTTGTCTATGCAGCCTTTTCCTGTAGCAGAAAATAAGTTCTTATTTGAATAGGAATATTTTGAAAATCCACCCTGCATTAGGATTTGTTTTGTCAGTTTGTAATGAGAATGTCAACCTCTCTTATTACAGAGGTTAATTGCCTGCTTTATTAAATAAGCAGCACAGCGTGGCCCAAGTATGTACAGGGACCATGCCCCCCGGGACCCCTCTCCAACCTTCCATGGCCCCCCAGTTCACTGTTCTCCAGAGCAGGCACCCAGTGATTTTTCCTCAAGGTCCTCTAACACAGTATTCTATGCGATGGCTAGTTATGGAAAAAAATAATAATGTTTATTTCTGTCCAGATAATTCTTGTAGAATTTTACGCATTTTATTTTGTAGGCATTTTATTTTGGAAATGACAAACACAATCAAACGAAACAAAGCAAAACTTTGCTCTCTTGTCAAAATAAATGATGGATCACGATCTTAAACTGAAGAACTATTTTTGAAATAAGAATAGTAGGGAAAATTAATCTTTCTTTCAAGTAGCTGGCTAATGAGGGTTTAGTTGGAGAGAAAAATCTAAGTTGATTTTGAAAAGGAAATAAGTTTTAAGGCATTTCTGGAAACCTTAAAGGTGAACAGTGCAGAAATTGAGCCACATTTTCTGGTAATGACTAAGCTATCCAGAAAATTGGAAACATGGTCACAAAAAAAGAAATAAGATGAAATTTTTCCTGTCAAGATTTCTTTCACCTAGCCCTGTATGTATTTCTGTGATCTTATTTACATATGTACTACAGGTATCTGTAGATACTTGGAACAGGATTGAAGGGTATTTTTTTTCTATATTTTACCAGAATCTGTTTGCCTGGCCTCTCTGAGACCCACAGTTACACAAGGGAGTTCTTTATTTTCACCTGATGTATAAAAGAGCCTTAGCATATCTTATTACAATATTCTGTATTATTTTACATGTGATCACGAAGGCTGCTTCTGAGTTCAGTGTTTGTGGGACAGAGAGAGGAGGACATGTATTTGGCTCTCATCCCTGTCCCCGAAAAGCAGGGTAATCAATCATGGCCCATGGTAGATTTTGTGGGCTCACAGGCAAAATGGCGCAGGTCCACCCACAGCCTACCCAATAGTCAGAGAACTCAAAGAGCCTCCTCTGAGAATCTAGCTGCTAGGCAGGAAATTGAACCTGATTAAACTAATTCTCCACGAGTTTTCCATATATTTTCTCCTAAATTCTCACAGAAACACACTGAAATGACTTCTCTCCCTCTTAATGTGGACAAGGATTAGTCCAGAGGCTCTTTGTATATCACACCCAGCTCATCTGGCCTCCAAATGGTTTCTTTCTACCACGCCACGCTGCTTTCAATTAAAAAAAAAAAAAAATGAGTGTGCTTATTCATTTAGATACTGCTAATTAAAAATATTAAACACATGAAGATAGTTAGATTTTCAAGAACATCTTAAAATAATCTTGCCAAAACAGCCTTACTTTTTTTTTTTTAATTTTATTATGTTATGTTAGTCACCATACAATACATCATTGGTTTTTGATGTGGTGATCCACGATCCATTGTTTTCATGTAACACCCAGTGCTCCATGCACTTCGTGCCCTCCTTAATACCCATCCCCTGGCTAACCAATCCCCCCTCCCCCCTCCCCTCTAAAACCCTGTTTGTTTCTCAGAGTCCATAGTCTCTCGTGGTTCACCTCTCCCTCTGATCCCCCCCCCATTTTTCCCTTCCTTCTCCTAATGTCCTCCATGTTATTCCTTATGTTCCACAAATAAGTGAAACCATATGATAATTTACTTTCTCTGCTTGACTTATTTCACTTAGCATAATCTCCTCCAGTCCCATCCATGGTGATGCGAAAGTTGGGTATTCATCTTTTCTGATGGCTGAGTAATATTCCATTGTATATATTGAACCACATCTTTATCCATTCATCTGTTGAAGGGCATCTCGGCTCCTTCCACAGTTTGGCTATTGCGGACATTGCTGCTATGAACATTGGGGTGCATATGGCCCTTCTTTTCACTACATCTGTGTCTTTGGGGTAAATACCCAGTAGTGCAATTGCTGGGTCATAGAGTAGCTCTATTTTTAACTTTTTGAGGAACCTCCCCACTGTTTTCCAAAGTGGCTGTACCAACTTGCATTCCCACCAACAGTGTAAGAGGGTTCCCCTTTCTCCACAACCTCTCCAACCTTTGTTGTTTCTTGCCTTGTCCATTTTTGCGATTCTAACTGGTGTAAGGTGGTATCTCAGTGTGGTTTTGATTTGAATTTCCCTGATAGCTAATGATGATGAACATTTTTTCATGTGTCTGTTAGCCATTTGTATGTCTTCTTCAGAGAAGTGTCTTTTCATATCTTCTGCCCACTTTTTGACTTGATTATTTGTTTTTTTGGGTGTTGAGTATGAGAAGTTCTTTATAGATCTTGGATACCAGCCCTTTATCTGTAGTGTCATTTGCAAATATCTTCTCCCATTCTGTGACACCATTCACAAAGATAAACTCAAAGTGGATGAAAGACCTCAATGTGAGATAGGAATCCATCAAAATCCTAGAGGAGAATATAGGCAGTAACCTCTTTGACATCGCCCACAGCAACTTCTTTCAAGATACATCTCCAAAAGCTAGTGAAACAAAAGCAAAAAAGAACTTTTGGGACTTCATCAAGATAAAAAGCTTCTGCACAGCAAAGGAAACAGTCAACAAAACAAAGAGGCAACCAACAGCCTTACTTTTTAGAGAGAAGTTCCCTCAGATCTTGGGAACCTGTTGTGTGCCTAAATGCTGACGGATTTAGTGCCTTGGCACCAAATCACCAGACTCTGGACACTTTCCTACCTCATCCCTTTCCTACTGAGGCGTACTACCTAACAATAAAGACAGCTGAAATTGGTACTTAAACTCAACCGATTCACATGATGCTGAATGCACACCACCTAAGACAGCAATACGCCAAGCCTCAGTTCTACAGCACCTGCCCTAGAAAAAGGCAATGAGAAAGTCCCAGTTTGATTCATGTACTTTACTTTTCCATCTCTAAGCCAAAGGATTTTGGGGAGCCCTGCAGAGAGACTTTGTGCATAATAACTTCCTATCATTTTATACCCACATTATCCCATCGAGGACTTAGTATTTACTCGGAACTCCTAGAGATTGAACCACTTATGCAAACCCTTGTGGCCTTAATACTCAATTGAGCTTACCTAAAATTACCTGCAAATATTTGGCTACAAATGAAACCATTCAAATAAGCTGCCTTCATTCACAAGTTACTTTAAGGATGAAAAGGCTTTATTATTCAAGATCTAATTCTTGAAATTGAGAGAAGCATTATCTGAAACTATATTGTTGTCTCTTAAAAGCATTAAAATAGCAAATACTTGTTCTAACAGAGTTTAAATAAGCATAAGTGACAATAAGATGCTTGAAAGTTTCCATAAATAAACCAATATGCAATTCTGGATGTCTCATCAGCCTTAGGCATTTGGGGTACACTTTCATTTTAGTACTAAATTACATATGATGTTCTGTTCATTGATCTTAGCTACTATGAGTCTCACTGTTGCCATCCTAATTTCATTACTTTTATATGGGTCATACCAATTAATCATCTAAACACAAAATCAATCACTTATATCCTCCTTAGTGCTTTGCTAATTCTTCTCCAGTTTCTTAATAAAATTATCATTTTAGACTAAATTGAAGTATATTAATTTTCTTAAACTAAAAACAGGAAAATTGGAAATAACTTCCTCCTAAGGCCAAAATTAATACAGCAATCAACATGTTCAATGTGTATTTTTTTTTAATTTAAGGAAATTGGAAAATGTATATTACTATACAATTTTGTGTCTTGTTAAACTGTTTCACGTAAGTTCATTACTCGATAAAATCTTTAATAATTCAGCAATTATTTTCATTTAACTTCTAACATCCTTTCTAATCTTTCTATCTTCTCACATTTGAATGCTGAGCTAAGATAGTTATATACATATATATTTGAAAGTGTATATATGAAGTGTTTATATATAAACATGTAAGTATTTAAAAGAATATATTTTAACTATATTTTTCATTGTGAATATTTATTTATTCACCTATTTCAAGGTTAAAAAAATAGGCAGTATTGTGAGGCAAGCTGGAATAAAGTTATGTGGAAATGCCTGTCATAAAGGCTTACATCTACTAAAGGTAGGCTTAAATTTAATTCAACGTTTCTTAATAGTAAAGCAAAGAGAGAATACAAATCAGCTTTAGGTTACTGATGAGGAAGCCTAGACCCACAAATGCTGACTTGGATAAGAGTTAATCCAAGGTACAAAAATCAAAGGAACTCATAAAAAAATGCCATCTTTTAAAGATAATAGGACAGTATAATCACAGGAGAACTCCAAAAGTTTTAGCAAATACAATAGCAGTCAATAGTGTATGCATGCAAGTTTTAGTAAATGAATTCATACGATGTCCTAGACACATTATCAACCTAAACATTTCTATATATTTTTATTTTCATAAGAATCAAAAATCTTAATGTAAACATAATATATGTAAAATAGCAGTAGTCGACCATTCAAAACACAGTTTTGATATTGGAGACACTCATTCTTTCAGAAATGCAATTTTGTGTAACTTTTTTTTTTTTTACTAATTTAGATATATCTTTCAAAATCTAAAATGCAGAAATCCTTTGACCCAAAAATAATATTGAAAAATGTGACCTATATATACACATATAGATGGACATTATATACATGAGTATATATAGGTACGTTTACATATATATACACATACACATATATATACACACATATATATGTATTCATGAAACTATCAAAGCATTGTTACTATAACCAAAATGTGGAACCAACTTAAAAGTACATTAATTGGGGATTACTTAAATAAGTTATAATGCATTTTCACACTGATAATACAAATAACACGAGGACATAAAGGACTACACACATATACACATAAACACATGCGTATCTAATCATCACCTCACCCCACAGGTAAAAAGCTTCTTCCTCTTATTGTTTACACAAAAAAATCTATCTTGACAAATATTCTCTGTCTGCCCCTTTCTCTATATAAATATATATCCAAAACATTGTATGTATAGTATATGTTATGTGCATACATATAAATGCACACATCCATATCATTGCTGACACACATGTCCATACAAAATTTGGGGAGATGCAGGAGAAACTTTAATAGCCATGGTTATCCTCTCTGAAGGGACAAAGGCAGTTGCCTGGCAGGATAGGGAAAGAGAATTTCATCGTATGCTTTTGTTTCTGCTTTTTGAAATCTTTATTATGTGAGTGTATTATTTTTATTTTTATTTTTTTAAAGATTTTATTTATTTATTCATGAGAGACAGAGAGAGAGGCAGAAGGAGAAGCAGGTTCCCAAGGAGCAGGGAGCCCGATGTGGGGCTCGATCCCAGGACCCTGGGATCATGACCTGAGCCGAAGGCAGACGCTTAACCATCTGAGCCACCCAGGCGCCCGAGTGTATTATTTTTAAAACTAAATTATTTTAAAATGTTAATTGAAATAAATGTATCTAATTTGAGTTCTAAAAAATATATGATTTTTGTAATTTTTTCTTGACCACGTGACTATTCAGAAAAAATGCTATATTTAATATTATTGTCTTAGAATAAAATCAATGATAGCAGATGTTGTTATGAATTATACATGAGGTACTTTGTAAGAGGTAGAATATAGTATAGCATTATAAAAACTTTCAATGTTGGGGCGCCTGGGTGGCTCAGTCGTTAAGTGTCTGCCTTCGGCTCAGGTCATGATCCCAGGGTCCTGGGATCGAGCCCCACATCTGGCTCCTTGCTCCGCCGGAAACCTGCTTCTAACCCTTTCCCACTCCCCCTGCTTGTGCTCCCTCTCTCACTGTGTCTCTCTCTGTCAAATAAATAAATAAAATATTTTAAAAATAAATAAATAAATAAAAATGTTTGAGGTATAGGAAAGATATGGAATATTTTATTCAGATACTGCAGTGCAATCTATTTTACTAATTTTGGGTATATCACAATTCGGCCCAATAGCAGTGTTCAAGCAAATACTGAAGAGTGAATAAATAATAACAGAGTGAATAAGGAAAACAAAAGCAAAGATAAACTCTTCGGACTACATCAAAATAAAAAAAAACTTCTGAAGCAAAGAAAACAACCAACAAAACCAAAAGACAACCTACTGAAAGGGAGAAAACATTTGCAAATGATATATATAGTAAGACATTAGTATCTAAAATATACAGAGAACTTAGACAATTCAACACCAAAAAAGCCCAAATAATCCAATTAAAGAATGGGTAGAAGACATGAGCATCCATTGCTCCAAAGAAGACATCCAGGTGGCCAACAGACACATGAAATATGCTCAACATCACTCATCATCAAGGAAATGCAAATCAAAACCACAAAAAGATGTCACATACACCTGTAAGAACTGCTAAAATCAAAAACACAAGAAACGAGTGGTGGTGAGGATGTGGAAAAAGGGGAACCCTACTGCACTGCTGGTGGGAATGCAAACTGGTGCAGCCACTCTGGAAAACAGTATGGAGGTTCCTCAAAACGTTAAAAATAGAGCTACCCTATAATTCAGTAATTCTACCACTGGCTTTCTACCCAGAGAATATGAAAACACTAATTTAAAAAGATACATGCAGCCCTATGTTTATAGCAGCATTATTCACAAAAGCCAAAATATGGAAGCAACCCAAGTGTCCATCAATAGTTGAATGGATAAAGACGTGATGTGTGTATAAACACACACGCACACACACACACACACAAAGATATACACAAAGGAATATTTATTACTCAGCCATAAAAAATAATGAAATCTTGCCATTTGCAACAACATGGATGGAAGTACAGAGTATAATGCTAAGTGAAGTCAGTCACAGAAAGACAAAAACCCTATGATTTCATTTACCTGTGGAATTTAAGAAATAAAATAAACAATCAAAGAAAAAGGTGACAAAGCAAGAAACAGGCTCTTAACTAAAAAGAACTGAGGGTTACCAGAGGGGAGGGGGTGGGGGGATGGGTGACGCAGGCAAAGGGAATTAAGAGGACGCTTAGCTTGAGGAGCACTGAGTAATGTATGGAATTGTTGAATTACTATATTCTACACCTGAAACTAACATAACACTGTATGTTAATTATACTGGAATTAAAAAAAATAAACATATATTTTTAAAGTGAACAGAAAATCAAGGAAAGAACTCTGAGTCTCTGTATTTTGTTAGAGTTTTAGAAATTTTCTTTATAAACCTTATTTCAGCCTCTGACATAATCTACCATTGTACCAGCAAACGCAGTTGCAAAATAATTCTTCAAAAAAACATAAAAACCAAAGCAAATTTGAGTCATTTCTATGGATACTTTTCTCTTAGAGACTCTGAAAAATCATTTTGTTTATAAGCTGGCCAGAGTTTGAGTTATTGGACCATGTGGCTAAATTTGTTCTCTTCTCTGAGCCTTTTATCTCTTGTAGCCATTCAGCAGAACCTAGGAAACACAGATTCGAATGAGCTCACGTGGGAAGCCGACCGCATTGCGAGCCTTCACTGCAGCATGCGATGTCACATACGAAGTTAGGGCCATTTCTAAATGCACTTCCTTTAAAACATCTTGCTGTTTACGTTTTTATTTTTATAACAGTAATACAAAATTTTAAAAAGTTAGAAATCAAAAATAGAGTAAAAGATGGAAGTTCTTCAAAACCTACTGCAGCCTCACATTGCTGATTCTTATTAACAGTGTCCATACTTCAGATCCTCCCACACACACAGACATCTATAGATTTTAATACATGTACTTATATGTTTATATATATAAGCATATTACCTATATTTAGACACAAGCCATAATATTTTACCTCTGTTTACCTAGAATACCAGCTCAAAGAGTACGTGCCTGAAGAGATTTTGTTTTGCTTTACTTTCAGATCTTCCCCAAAATAGCTAGAAAAATATATATACCAGCCCTCTGATTTTCTATAAACTCCAGGATATTTATGTAACTGGGTTGATTTTTCCCTTATTCCATGTCACTGAAAGCTTATACCCTAAAAGTGTTTTTTGATACCAGAATATTTTTTGTACATAATTTGAAGACAATAATGGTCTATGACAACTTACATTTCTTGAATTTAATTTTTGAAACTCAAATACATAATTGCTTTCCTTTGAGGGATTTGAGATCAGACTATAAGTTAACATTAGTATTCAATCAACATATAAGTGTAGAGAGTTGACCGTCCAAGTAATGCATCTACAGCTACACACACATCTTCAAAGTACTGCCCACTCTTCATATCCCTCCAGCCCAGGAGACCACTATCGATTTTTAAGGTTTCGGTTCTAATTTGGAATAAAGAATCAGCAGTAGTATTTGCCTTTACTTAGTTATATAAAAGGACAATAAGATAGGATGGCCAATATAACAGTAGTATTTATTGCCCCATCTACGTTTTAGAATTATTATGGAGATGAGCTTTGCCAAACACATTACTGGGTATATAATAGGTGTTCAATATTGTGTTTGTAATCGATGTGTAACTAAGGAATGGTTCACATCCAATCATCAGCATAGATTTTTTTACTGAAAAGTTTTGCATTTACTAGAAAATAATGTTAATTTATTTTTGATCAAGTCTGCCATACATAAACATGCACACCAGCTTTCATCAAAATGGTGAATTGTTTTAATTTTATTATTGAAGTGTAGTTTGACATACGATGTTCTATAAGTTTCAGATGTACAACATAGTGATTCAATAACTCTACACATTACTCCATGCTCATCACAGTAAGTGTAGTCACCTTCTGTCACCAAACGTTATTACAATATTCTTGACTATATTATATTCCCTATGCTGTACTTTCCATATCCGTGACTTATTTATTTTATGAGTGGAAGTTTATAAATCTTAATCCCCTTCATCTATTTTTTCCATCCCTCCCACAACCACTAGTTTATATTCTGTATTTATTAGTCTGTTTTTGTTTTTTTTTTTAATTTGTTTTCTTCTTCATTTATTTTTTAGATTCCACATACAAGTGAAATTGTCATACAGTATTTGTCTTTCTATGTCTGTGCTTTTCACTGGGCATAATACTGTCGAGGCCCATCCATGTGGTCACAAATGTCAAGACCTTATTATTTTTCATGGCTGAGTAATATTCCATTGTATATAGAGACCACATTTTCTTTATCCATTCATCCGCTCATGGACACGTGGGCTGCTTCCATAATTTGGCTATTATAAATAATGTTGCAATAAACACAGAGGTGCATATATCTCTTCAAATGAGCGTTTTTGTTTTCTTTGGGTAAATACCCCAGAATGGGATTAGAATTACTGAATTCTACACTTTTATTTTTAATTTTTTTGAGGAACCTCCATACTGTTTTCCATAGTGGCTGCACAGATTTACATCCCACCAACAATGGACAGGGGTTCTTTTTTCTCCGCAGCCTTGCCAACACTTGTTATTTCTCGTCTTTTTTTTTTTTTTTTAATTCTGGTCA
Organism: Mirounga leonina; assembly: GCF_011800145.1. Classification (NCBI taxonomy): domain Eukaryota; kingdom Metazoa; phylum Chordata; class Mammalia; order Carnivora; family Phocidae; genus Mirounga; species Mirounga leonina. The sequence goes on along the minus strand of NW_023270320.1, from coordinate 37,301,082 downwards.
TTCATGGTTTCTAGGAATTTTTTAGTTTCAGGTCTCACATGTAGGTCTTTAATCCATTTTTAGTTTATTTTTCTGTATGGTGTTAGACAGTGGTCCAATTCCATTCTTTTGCATGTGGCTCTTCAGTTTACCAAGCACCATTCATTGAAGAGACTATCTCCCCCATTTTATATTCTTGCCTCCTTTGTCCTAGATTGTCAAAATGGTGAAATTTACTTTATTATAAGGACAATAAAAAAACACTTCCAATAAATTGCAACAATGATTATTCATCGTTTCAACACAGTGTGCAGTGTAATAATGATTCATCGTTTTACCATATTTAGATGTTCATGTGGTACATATGGTAGCACAAAAATATAAGACACCTCAGCAAAAACCACAGTCTTGTGTGGCTAAATGGAGGAAGGATTTCCTAGTCAAAGACATGCCCACAGTCTTAGGCAATACCAAGATTTATTGGAGTAGCTGTTCAGTTCTCAGTCCAAAGAAATAGCAGTTATATCATTTGCTATTGCAATTCAACACTCGCATCTCTGGTGGTCAGCTAGAGGTGATTCAAATCTGAATAGAATTTTCTCAAACTATAACCAAATCTGATCTCTCCCATGTGTGATCTGTGTGATGTCAAGCCAATAACTTAAATGATGATGTCATTATGTCTACATACAAATGGATAAATGAGCTAACAGATGAAAATTCACCCAACTTTCTTATGTCTGGCATATAGAATCTAACTGATGTGCCTTCTCTACATGAAATGTTTATGTATATGTATTTTATACTTTGTGTATTTGTGTAGATGTGTGTCTATGTGTATTATAATATACATGAAACTTACGAACTACCTACCATATATAATATTCATTACATATGAGATAAATCATCGATATATATGACTTGAATAGCTCTATTATGAGGTGGAAGTTATAAATAGAATAAAGATTAGCATGATGGAAGACTGGGAAGAGGACAGATGTTCTACCTTTTAGAATCAGGTAGAGCTTCATGGCTTAGGCAATGCTGATTTTATGTAATGCCCTAAAACATGGACAGTGTTTAGATAAATAACATGGGAGAAAATGACCCTAGCAAAGCATAAAAACAGTAAAGCACAGGGTGCCTGGGCGGTTCAGTCAGTTAAACACCCAACTCTTGGTTTCAGCTCGGGTCATGATCTCACGGTTGAGAATTTGAGCACCACATCAGGCTCTGTGTTCAGCATGGAGTCTGCCTGAGATTCTCTTTCTCCCTCTCCCTCTGCCCCTCCTGCTTATGCTCTCTATCCTTCTCTTCTCTCTCTCTAAAAATTAATGAATAAAACTTTAAGGAAAAAAAAAACACAGTAAAGCGCCATCATGCCGTATTTTTGCAGACAAGTTTACTGAGTAGTGAGAAGCAACAATAATAGTGCTTGTCTCAGGGGTTTTGTAAGAATTACATCAGATAATGAACATGAAATGCTGAGCACACTGCACAATGAATGCTATCTGTAGATATGGTTATTATTAGTAGTAATAGCATTACTGTCATTGTTTTGCCCTGTTGCTAATAACAAGGACTCAGGCTCACTGAAAGCACGGATGCATAAAAGCAAATAACAGGTAAGATGGATGTGCAGAGTGTAACTGTCTAATTTCCCCAGATTTAGCTAAGAGAGTACTGTTCCAGATATTGATGGGAGCTCATGACCACCACATCCTTTCCAGTGTAAACACATCACAAGTCTCAATGCCCCAGGTCCTGCAGAGGTAATTCTGTGTTCTCCAAGCCAAGTGTGTCTGCTCTTTTCTGTCCATTCCTTGGCTCCTTCAAGGATAAAGTAGGCGTTAATATGCAATTTGGCAATTTGAGAATCTGGAGAAACCATCCTTTTGACCCTGATGGTCTAGTCCTTTGGAAATTACTGAATTCTACTGAGCTACATATAATTTGCTTCTAAAATGCCAACAGTGGACATGATAAGTAAAAGTATTGCTCATCAAAGGTAAAGATCAGGTTTAACATCAGTTAGGGATGGTCCAAGCAGAGGTTCTTTTGAAAGAGAGCATTTTAGTGTATCAGTTTCTAAGAGCCAAATGATATAAAACTTGTGTGTATATTTTGAAGACTATAAGGAGAAATATTTTACCTTTAAACAGTATAAGGGATTCTATTGGTTAACTTATCATTAATTAATTGGTTAACTTGAAAAATACCCATCTTATTTCCACAGTGACAAAGAGACATGATCTCCCTTCTGCTGCATCTGGTGTTCAGGAGTTAAAAGGACAATCTGTGTCCACATTGAAGTCATTGCCTATTCATGCACTCACACGAGAATGCATGTTCAACGTGTTACTTCAGTGAACTAGGACAGAGGACACGAGGACTACATAATAGATATCGTAGTATTTTGAGGTTGGACAAGGGTGCTGGAAGAAAATGAAGAAGCTGACATCTCTTTCTTACATTCCCAATCCTGGCTAAGACTTTCTTCATCGTGTGCATGATTTTCCACTTGTTCGCTTGCTAGTCAGTTTCATCTGTCATCACCTAAGACATTCTTTTAGTCATATTTGACTCATTAAACATTTTCTGTACTCTTTAGAACCACATAAAGTCTTTTCCATTAGACTGCGTTTCTAAAAAAAAGCTGAACAATTCTATACTTTTGGATAATATTTCCCTAATACGGTTTCTTCCCATACTAACTACTCTTTCAAAATTTATACTCTCCAGTGAGTCACTTAGGAAAGCCAGTGTCTTCGCTTTCATAAAATCAATTTTATACTTCATTGGCTTTGTTTTCATATGGATAGCTTGCATGATATAAGTAGATTTCAATGAGTCAAAATAACACATCAGTATTGAAGTTCCTCACTAAAGAACTGCATGATTACAGTCGAGCTGGATGCAATATATATCCACAGAAGTTCAGGTTACTGAAAGTACTACAGAATATTTCATTGTCGTTTTCCTTACTACTTCTGGGAATTTCTATTTGGTGATATATCACCATTGATGTTACCACATTGTTTCCAGCAGGTAGGCGGCAAGACCACAGAGAGAAATGTGCTTGAGTGTGGAGGCGGGTGAGATTATGGAAATATATCAACCCCTTTTTCCTGGCAGTGCCCTAATATGACAGAAGCTTTCAGGAACCTCACACAGCACAGGAAAAAGAGGTGAACATGTCCCACCAGGCTGATGGGTCCCGGGCTCACTGAAGAAAACAAGTTTTGATTTTTTTTAAAGTTATATTTCTTGCACCCTTGATCTTTGGACTAGAGTACATACTTCACAAACAACACATAATCAGACACAAGAAGTTCTGTGTCTTCAACAAACATCTGTTTTTAGGCTAAAAGAAGAGGAGATGGCCAAAGAGTAGCCCTAAGTGGAGAGGAGGAAAGAAGGGCTGAAGAGACAGGGACCTCAGAAGCAGCCAGAGAACCTCAGCTTCCTGTCTGGGAACGGAGCCTACTTACAACAACACTGTTTCTCTGGGAAATGATACTCCTACTTTAAGTGGACAATTAAAAGTATTCATGACAAACAAAATTTTAATAAATTATGGGTTCCATATTAGTTCCCAATTTTTGTGAACAAGGGAAAACGTGTAAATACAAGGTCAAGTTCTTGCCCACCCCGAGAGTCACTCCCCTGCAGGTTATATAGGGTCACTCCAACCAAGTGGCAGAGACACTGTGTGATGATTATCAGAACAGAGGTGTATTCTAAATGCCGTAAAAGTTCAGAGAAAAGAGAAAACCTATTCAACATCTTGAATGATTGGAAATGATGAAGTAGGTGCATTTGATCTGGACCTCAGGAGATGAGTAGAATTATATTATTCAGAGCTGGTAAACAAAATCCTTAAATCTAAGATCTGAACATTCCTTGGAGAGGTTCTAATCCAAATCCCTGACATTGTAGATAAGAAAACAATAACACTACCAATACCAGTGATCTGCTAACAAAAAATGCTTTCACATAAGACTTTATACTAAGCTTATTTCAAGAAGACAGGCTAACTCAAAAGGAAGAGATGTTTTAAAATTTCCTGACCTCTTGTAGGAGAACCAGCACCCACAAGTTAATGGAATCAAAATTAAATCTCCAAATTAAGATTCAGGAATCTTTCCTGAAGTTATGCATACATTTTAAGAGTTGAGAAAGGAGAAGAAGGAAATACAACTGAGCAAACACAGCATTTCTAAGATTTGAGGGATTAAAGTAAAAAAAAATTGACAGACAATGCTTGGCTAATATACGATTTTATGTCTCGGGCACTTGGTTCACGGAAATGAAGACAATTATGAAACTCACAATATTATCTTAAAAACAAATGATGTCGGACATAAAAAGTACTGTGGAAATCTTTGGCAGAGGCATGTGATAACAATTTTAAAAAGCATAGTTAAGTGTTTCTGCTTGAGGTTTCCTGAGGCATCACCCCTGAGCTGAGCTGTCCAATGGGACCTTCCTCCTTTTCTGTCTCTTCTCGGCCTCTTCCAGATGTCTCCTCTTTATTTTCAGTCTGCACAACTTGCATCATCCCAAGATGAGCGTATGACTATAATGTCTGTTTTAAACATTTTGCTCACCCTTACTAAGATGAAAGACTCAAAAATGCCCATTTAATATAACATTTCCCAATAGAGCTTACAAAAAGGGAGTACATTCTGTTTACCAACCTAGGAGGATTTTCAACCAAAGGCATTCTGCAGAGCCTAAACTAACGTGTGCTAAAATTTGCTATCGGGACACTCCCCTGCTTTCCTCAGTAACTCTATGTACCCTAATCCAGATTGGAGAAAATTTTCACTTTGGAAGTATTGTCCACTAATTAATGCTCCAGCAACAGGACACAAGAACCTCACCAGTTCTTTAAAGTTTTCCAGACTTGCATATAATTCTACTTATCACATTCTGACCATGCAAACATTTCCTTGAGATCTCTGACATTTTCCCTGTTATGTATTTTTTAATTTAAAGTCCGAGAATCATTCTGAAAAATGAAGTGATTGGCAAAAGAATAATTTATCCAGCATCCTTTGATATTTGGATTCCATTTCCCACCAATACTGACATCTAACTTGTCCTCTGAATGTGAAAGATAACATATATCATTTTCCACATTCATAAAGCTCATTCCATCTTAATTTCACCTTTGAATTTTTCTCATCAATGATACACAGACAGCCCTGTTTAAGAGTTTTAAATGTTGTCATTGACAAATGACAGAAGGATATATAAACCAGACATTAGGACAACATAAAGGATAATTTCTCCCTCTTCTCTCTGATAGGTGTCCAATTTTCTTATTTACCCAGTAAGCATACACATGCAGACACATCCCATCTATATAATTTAAATCACACTGATAAATTACTGGTTTTCTTTTTTTCTTTTGGATTCTAAGCTATAAATGGATTTTAGTCAATAGCATTTACTATTTGTGTACATTTTGCCTAATTTATGGTTCGTGATTAACAATTGCAGTGAGGATACTGCAAACCTCTTTCTAAAGAGGTTGAATCCCTTCTAAGAGATTTACAAACAAGAAAAGAATGCCACACACTAATGAAGCCTATTCAGACACTGCAAATAGTTTGTAAGATAGATCACACAAACAAAAGTATGTTCTTTCACAAATAGTTTATTTCCATTTTCTCGGCATTATTAAACCGTCTACTGAGAAAATATGCTATGTCAGGCTGGGGTTGTAATTACTGGAAGAAAATTTAGAAATGTTTAACTACAAAGAGTGGCGAAAAGACTCAAATGGGTGTTTGGCAGCACCTCCCCCCCCCACACACACACACCTTATCAGAATGTCTGTAATGTTTTATAGCTTAAGGACGCAGTGGATACATTTAAAACAAGTGTATACAAGTTCCCAGTTTCGTTCCAGCTTTACTTATAATTCAGTAGTTAAAACCATCGCCACTGAGTGTAACATGACCTGAATTATTTGCCATGTTCTCTCTCTGGCCTGCTGAGTCCTGTGTAATCTGGCAATGAGTGCTTTATTTAATGACTTAGCCATTTTCCTAAGAGGGCTGGTTGGGAGTCGTCCTTGTAGCCAGAAGGCATCTTGGAGCAATGTGGGTAAGGCTGGAGGTAACCACATTGTGAGGCCTGGGTGGGGGGTGGATAGGGAGAATAGGAGGAGAGGGAAGGAGGAAGGCGGGAAATACACAGACCCACAGAGGGATAGAAACAAGAGTGGCTCTGAAGTTCGCAACTACGTTTGCACTCGGTTACATAAAGTCTCTTTCAAGCTTCTTCCTCCCACATTCCCTGTCTCAGTCAATGACTTCATCCTTTACCCAGTTTCTTTACTTAGAAATCTCAACCTCCCAACATATATATGTAAGAAACTCGGGCGCCATGCCCAATGGAGAGAAGATGCTCAACTTTGTTCCTTCCCTCGCCTTCTGCCCGTGTCCCGCTTCCCTCTGTGCCTGACCCCCACTTCCCAGCTCTCCTGCTGCAGCCTCGGCCTCACTTCCAGTTTCTGCTGGGTTCAGGCAGGGGCTCCAGGCTCCCTGTCCTGCACAATTCGCCCCCCCCCAATGCCAGTGCCTCTTACTCAATGATCTTCCAAATCCTGAGCCCCTGACAGTCTCCATCCACACCATGGAATGGAAATGGACAGCAATCAAAACAATTTTGTATATGAGAATGCCACGTGAGTTCCAAGCTTCAAGCAAAAAGACAGCATCTATCTGTCCATCAGGAGTATACACTGAGCAGGAAGCCCGGCCCCTGTCCACAGAACTGAAGCAAGTGCTCTATTTTCATTTTGTTTCAATTAAGAGAAACAAACATATTCTACAGGTGGGGAGGGGCCTGGACTATAGGAGGAAAGATTCCTTCTGTTTGCAAAAAATTCATACAGGCCTTGGGAACTAAATCGGCCCTAAGAAGCTTGGACAGAAGGTTGTTACAGTTTAATTGCAGGATGTTGGGGGGAAATCACACAGGCAAATGCCTCAGCAAAAGTATGGGTGGAATATTGATCTTTTCTCCTGTATAAGCCTGGAATAAACACTAGCCCATGAAAATTAATATTTGTGAGTGTGATTCATCTCTTTTTAAAGACTATTTTTAGAGTAGTTTTAGGTTCACAGCAAAATTGAGAGGAAGGTAGAGAGCTTTTCCATAGGTGCCCCCTGGCCCCCACACATGCACAGACTCCCCCAAAATCAACATCTCGCATCAGATGGTACATCCGTTACAGCTGATGAACCTACATGGCTGTAGTTTACCTTAGGGTTCGCTCTGGATGTTGTACATCTTACGGGTTTTGACAAATGTGTAATGCCATGTCCATCATTATAATAATACAAAGTATTATTGCCGCCTTAAAAACCCTCTGTGTTCAGCTTATTCATCCTTCCCCTACCCAACCTCTGGCAACTAATGATCTTTTTACTTTCTCCTTAGTTTAGCCTTTTCCAGAATGTCCTAGAATTTAATCACAGTATGTAATCTTTTCAGACTGGTTTCTTTCATTAAGTAGTATACATTTAAGATTCCTCCACATCTTTCATTGGCTGGATAGCTCCTTTTTTTCATTATTTTTTTTTTCTTTTTTGCTCATTTCTTTTTAGTAGTGAATATTATTCCACTGTCTGGATATATCATTGTTTTTTTATCCACTCACCTATTAAAGAACATCTTGGTTACTTCCCAGTTTGAGCAATTAAGAATAAAGCTGTGTCAAATGTCAGTGTGCAGGTTTTTCTGCAGATACACGTTTTCAACTCTTTGGGGTGAATATTGTGATAAGAGTATGTTTGATTTATAAGAAACTGTCAAACTATTCTCCAAAGTGGCTGTACATTTTACATTCTACCAGAATGAATGAGCTCCTGTTCTTCTACATCCTCACCAGCATCTCGTGATGCCCGTGTTCTGGATTTTGGTTAATATAAAAGATATGTAGACACTTAGTATTTGACTTAAAGTATCTATATACTTAACATTCTTCCAATCAGGCTGTGTTAGGATTAAAAAAACCATGGAGAGGAAAAATCAATATAAGTGTACAAAGGAATTGTAAAATTATATATGTCATTTGGACATTAAATTTAGAGCTAAATTTTTTGTTAACAAAAGTAAAAAGGGGAATAGAGGGATGCCTGGGTGGCTCAGTTGGTTAAGCATCCCAGGGTCCTGGGATCGATCCCCACACCAGGCTCCTTCCTCAGCGGGGAGTCTGCTTCTTCCTCTCCCTCTGCCGCTCCCCCTGCTTGTGCTTTTTGTCTCTCTGTCTCAAATAAATAAATAAAATCTTTAAATAAAAGGAGGGGGGATAGAATGAGTTCTTCAGTACTCAGACAATCACAAATATTTATGGAACATACTTATTAAGCATGGACTAGGCACAAGAAATCACACTATTTTGCATACTGGAGACAAAGTAGTCAAAATATTCAGAAGTCATACCCTCATGGAGTTTACATGATAGTAGAGGAGAGAGATATTACACAAATATATGTGTGACAAAAATTCCAGTTCACTGTCAAGATTCTGAAAATAACAGGATTGAGCAACAGAGTGAAGACAAAGAATAAGACAAAAGGAATTTTAGAGCAAACGGGACAAAGGAGAGCTCTTGTTGAGGTGATACCTGGACATATTTCTGAATGAACTGAGTCTACTGGAAAGCATGAAATATGAGTTCCCTCAGACGAGCTCTTTTTGGGTTACATATAATTATGAGACAAGGGCCTCAAATAATAGAAATGCCTCCATCAACAGCACGTTACAGGACCTGCAAAGGCATCTTACCGGGGGAAAATTTATCATAATTAGTTTTATGTTTTGATTCTATAATTCAGTGTTTTATACTTTCCCTTTCATATCTAATGTGGTTTAATCTTCTTTCCACACCAAGTAGAAACCTATCAGTGTCTGTATTGTTTGATATTCTTTCATGAAAAGTTGTCTGTCGGGGCGCCTGGGTGGCTCAGTTGTTAAGCGTCTGCCTTCTGTTCAGGTCATGGTCCCAGGGTCCTGGGATCGAGCCCCCCATCGGGCTCCCTGCTCAGCGAGAAGCCTGCTTCTCCCTCTCCCACTCCCCCTGCTTGTGTTCCCTCTCTCGCTGTCTCTCTCTGTCAAATAAATAAAATCTTAAAAAAAAAAAAAGAAAGAAAAGTTGTCTGTCAGAAACCTGCCCTCCCCTGAGGAAGTCATGAGGTGGAACACAAGGGGCCACAAGGATCTTAAAATCATGCCCCAGGTGGTTAATGAGGTTGAAACTAGCAGAAAATTTAAAGCTTGTTTTTCAGAGAATTATTTCTCCGAGGTCGGCCATTGTGTGTTTTCAGACCCCACTAACAAATCCACCAGCTCTCTCTGCAGAAGTCTGGACTCAGGGTCAACTGATATGGTTCTTGCCTGGGAATAAGCATTCCTTATTCCAGATAACAAGCCAAGACCCCACTTGGTTTACACCTGCTCTGAGAGCATGCCCACAGCCGTTCCCCTTGTCCTAAGTGAACTTCCTGACATCAGGAGCTGAATTTTGCCTTCTTCTGATGTTAAGTCTCCATCCCTAAGTGAACATGGCATGTATGCTACATACATGTTTACTCAGTGTGCATGCTCCATCTTTCTTCACGGATAGTCATAAGTTCCCCACACGTTTCATGCAAGTGCATGCTCCCTTAGCTTAAAACTTCCCCATTTTGTTGTTTGGGGAGTAATGGCTTTGGGAATTATTCCCTGTGATCTCCTTATTTGCTGCAAATAAAGGCTCCTTTGTGTGACCACTCCCCCTGGCATAATCTCTACCTGTAACGCCCAGGGGAGGGAACTCACCTTAGTTGGGTTATAATCTCATGCCCTTTCCTTAGTGACTTGGGACAGCACGGGACTCCCAACATCAGGAGGTTCCCTAGCTGGCCCCTCCTGGCACATCACATCACTCTGCTTTATTCAGTTCAGGTCACTGGGGCAGGGGAGAGACAAGGCAGACCGCTGGGCTCCTCCTTCACACCTGGCTTCTTGCCCCTCTCTGCATCAGTGAAGTGATTCATTTCAGGGTCTCTGAACATCACTGATATCATCTAAAGTAATCTTATTTTCCGTTTGGAACAAATTGCTTCTTATGGATGACTTACCTTAACAACGGTATTTAGGTGACTTATTTCGGCAGCTTTTGACAGCAATGATGATACATAAATTCTACTCAGAGGCGGGAGTTGACCTTGTGTGTGTGTGTGTGTGTGTGTCTGTGTGTGTGTAGCCCGGAGGGCTCTGGGGTTATTTCAGGGGGTCAGGCTGTTACATCTTAGGTTGGGGCAAATCAGTCATTAAATTCCAGCAGGCACCCTTGTTCTAAGTCTGATCATTACACTCCTAACTATGACTTCACTGTTAGACCATCATCTCTACAATTATAACATCCAATTCTTTAGTTCTTTCCATCAGTTCTCGAGTGTTGAAGAATATGAAATATCAGGAAATGGATAATAAAATAACTATTTGAGATAACTTCTTAAGGAGACCCACAAAAAATGAAAATTCTTGAGAGCTAAGTTAAATATGATATAAACATGATTCATTTTCTTCAGAAAGACAAGCTAAATCTTGGTATTCTTGTTGATGTTGAAGTTAGTGAAACAACCAATACTTAAACACACTCCATGTGTGCCTGTTCATCTTTCGACATATCATGATAATGAAAGTCCCAGAAATTGTATTGGATTTAAAACAAGAGGTCCCTGAGTCCTGAGGACCAGTTGAAAATTGAAGGCAAATTGATGAGAAAGGTGCCCAGGACAAGCAGATGGGGAGCATAGTACGTGGAGAAACAAACACTGATGCTGTGGTACAGCTTTTTAATTTTAGTTAAATTGTGAGGATTTTCAGTTTAAAATTTTTCTGGGGTTTCACTGATGGTTTCTCGCAAAAGTCTGAAGAATAAGATTTAGGGATAAATTGACGACAGACTCCTGATCTGCAGAGATAGGGCGCTGGGATCACACAGGGCAAAACGAGAGACGGGGGAAGGCAGGAGATGATTCTGAATTCCCCTGGTACCTTTGTCCCCATTGCTCCTCTGCTGTTTGTCACACACGGACATCCTTGTCTTCAGATATGTGGTTTCATCTTCCTTTTCTTCTCATTTATTGAATGCATTCCTCTTGGTTTTCAAAATCTAGCTCGGATATGACCTCTGGGGAACCCTCTGTGAATATGTGGCCCAGGCCCAGTCGCCCCAGGATGTATGGTGGCTCAGCTCCCTCACTCCCCTAGGAGAATGGAAGTCCCTTGGAGCCAGGGACAATGTGCCATCTGTGTCTGGTGTCCAATGCCGAGCACCATGGCCCAGAACATACACACTGTGGCTAGGACTGGAGCTGGTTGGGGGGAGGGGGACATGGTAGGGCCAGGCTGGGGAAGGGGCTGAGCCAGCAGCCTGCACAGCGTCTCCCAGATGCGACCATCTTGCCATTTTTCCTACTTAGCATCTATTCTACCTCAAACATGTGGTAAGTGTTTAAGAATACACTTTTTCAGGGGCTCCTGGGTGGCTCAGTCGGTTAAGCATCAGACTCTTGGTTTCAGCTCAGGTCATGTTCTCATGGGTCCTGGGATTAAGCCCCAAACTGGACTCTGTGCTCAGCAGGGAGTCTGCTTAAGATTCTCTCCCTCAAGAATGAAGCAGGGGAAATTGGAGGGGTAGACGAACCATGAGAGACGATGCACTCACTCTCCTTAAAATAAATAAATAAATCTTAAAAAAAAAAAAAAGAATACACTTTTTCAGAGGAAAAAAATGAAGTATATGGCCATTCTAATTTCACTTAAGCCACAATTAAGAAGTCAAGATTCAATCACTGGAGAAATAGAAAACTTTTTTGATACTTTATTCTTCAAGAAACTGAATGTAAATGGACTCGTGCTGATAAGACTAGAGAAATGTAACTTGTGCTAACCTATATCTCCCTGGATTTACAGAGCATGTAAACTTCATTTCCACGTAGACCTGGAAAGACAGTTTTGTTTTGTTTTTTGTTTTTTTAAAGATTTTATTTATTTGACAGCGAGAGACACAGTGAAAGAGGGAACACAAGCAGGGGGAGTGGGAGAGGGAGAAGCAGGCTTCCCACCGAGCAGGGAGCCCAATGCGGGGCTCGATCCCAGGACCCTGGGATCACGACCTGAGCTGAAGGCAGACGCATAATGACTGAGCCACCCAGGTGCCCCCAAAAGACAGTTTTAAAAGGGATCCCCTGCCCAACATGGCTCCGCCACCCTCCCCGGGCAGAGCCACTGTCCTGCCCCAGAGCCAGCACCAGCCACACTTAGGATAGGCGGTTCAAGGCCCCATAAGAATGTCTTCTCAGGGGGCTCCTGGGTGGCTCAGTCGTTAAGCGTCTGCCTTCGGCTCAGGTCATGATCCCAGGGTCCTGGGATCGAGCCCCACATTGGGCTCCCTGCTCAGCGGGGGGCCTGCTTCTCCCTCTCCCTCTGTCCCTGCTTGTGTTCCCTCTCTGTGTCTCTGTCAAATAAATAAATAAAATCTTTAAAAAAAAAGAAAAAATAATATCTTCTCAGGGCCTGACACCAAGCAAAAGGTAACTGACATCAAAGAGGTCTCGAACGCTAGCAAGAAGGAAGATGGTATTTTGGAATCGGAGATACAATAAACATGACAACCAATGACCTTTATTCTGTGCTGAGATATTTCAGAAGACTCTTCTAAAATATTCTCCAGCTGTTTTTCCAGAAGGAAAATTAGGAACAGGACAACTCCACAGTAGGTTTTTACATTAATTAGCAACAAAGAGGGTCCCGAATTCATTTGAAAGGAAAGTAAAATGAGAATCTCAGAAGCTGAGAAATTCTGGTCATCAACTCTGAATAGATTTTATGGCTAACTTTCAGGTAGATGGTGGGGGGCACAGAACAGAAACAACACAGGGTACGGAGCCCCCTCACTTTAGAGCACGCCTAAGAAAAGAGGCAGCTAATCTCCATTTGTCTCTACAGCGGAACTGGCAACACAAAGTGTGACTCATTTTATAGATTATTACCTCCGGCTCATCAGACTAAACTGTTGGCCAAGTAAGTGACAGATGGAACTGTGATCATCTGTAAATTATCTTATTTTCTCTTTGAGGAGGAAAACCATCAACATGCAATTGGTGTCAGGTATTAGAAGACAAACAATAAATTGCTTATCTCTTACCCTTAATACAATGCATCCTCCTCATTAGCTTCCACAATACTGCTTTTGGCTAAAACAAACTTTCAAAGTATTAATTGCACCCTTATCGGAAGGCCGTTATGCCAAGTGCTGAAAACCAGCAGAGCAGGGCACCTGTCCTTTGAAAAGTGCATCATCTGCACTTTATGAATAAATGTTTCTAAAGCTTGGAGAAATTCATTCAGAAAATCCGCTTTACAATGCGAAGTCAGTATGCACCAGGGAAGATGTTATTTGGGAACTAAAAGTGAAGGCCTATATGTGATAAAGACTATGATAATATCAAGAAAAATATATTAATCATGGAGTTGGAATACGTGGGTTAAAATTCTTCATCCTAAACAAAGAGATAAGGACCAAGGATAAAATACTGACTCACTGTAAAATCCTTTTTTTTCTCTTTGATTGCAAATAATAGTAATACTACTACTAATAACTGGTAACACTTAATGGGCACTTGGGTTCTTCATAAATGCAACACAGGGGGGTTTAGTAGCTAGATCACTTTGGATAGAAATAAACGTAGAGCTATCTTCTTATACACATACTATACTGAGAGCTGAGGAGATATTTAACTTGTTTAAAAGTCAGTAAGACAGAAGGATCATGAAACCAAATCGCAATCCGATGGCGGTGGCCCTGGGGGGAGGGTGGGAAGGATCTGGAGCCCCCTGCTGGCCAGCCCTTACTCAAACCCCGGCTAGATCTGGGGAGGAGACTGGACTGACCAGGTTAGGAAGCAGAGCTAATCACGGTGCTTCAGGCAGGGGCTGTTTACTATCTGCTGCAAAAGAAATTTAATACCTTAGTAACTGTGACAGCTATCCCAGTGTTCACTGGGTGAATAAATTCGGACTAAGGGTGGCCATGGGCATGAACATCCACCTAAAGACAGACCTGGATATGAAGCCAGTTTCCACTCCACCCCCTAACTGTTTATCCCGAGCAGGGCAATTGCTCTCATTTTCCAAAGATTTTTATGAGCTCTGTAAAAATTAATGTGATAATTCTTGATTCTCAGGGCTTGTGGGAGAATGACCCCGTTCCAGATGTATCTAACACAGAACAAAATGAAAATGATGGCCACCATTTTTAGTCGTGACTGTGACAAAGTGACCCCACACCTTTTAGTTCGGTGGTCTGTCTTTCACAGTCCAAGGTTTAAAATGTGCTATCTGAGGAGATGTGGAGGAAGTTTGGAATCTGTATTTCTCATTCTCAACCAAGTGGTTTTAACTATTTGCTCATCTTACTTCCACATCTCCTTTGAACTGGGTCTAACTCAGGATACCTCAGTATTTGGGGGGAGCTTTGGAGTTGAGAAACAGGTTTGGGGAGGGAATATTAGTGAATGGGGCCTCTTGACAACTAACAAATGATTGAGATGTTTCAGTCCACCCAGAGAAGCATCAAGGAAGAAATCTGGAAGCCAGGAAGGAAAACTACGTAATGCATCTAAAATTCTTATCTATTTGATGGGCGCCTGGGTGGCTCAGTTGGTTAAGCGACTGCCTTCGGCTCGGGTCATGGTCCTGGAGTCCCGGGATCAAGTCCCACATCAGGCTCCCTGCTCAGCAGGGGGTCTGCTTCTCCCTCTGCCCTCTTCCCTCTCGTGCTCTCTGTCTCTCATTCTCTCTCTCTCAAATAAATAAATAAAATCTTAAAAAAAAATTCTTATCTATTTGAACAGAGTAAGTATAAAGAAAATAATAGCTAGAATAGCCCACACAGTGAAGAAAATGTGACTTATGCACTAGATGTGTCAATTAATTTATTGCCTCTTTGTTTCAGGTCCACTTGACATCCCCTGCTCTGTGATAATGGCACTGAACATGGTAAATATTTCTCTTTGCCCGAGTGGGTGATGTTAAGCTTTGTCAGAGAAGGTACTGGAAGGATCCTGGAGGAGGAAGGAGCTTCCCTTCTCTTTGTCTCTGCATACAGGAGACCTTGCAGCAGCAAGCAGCACCTGTTGCCTCTCCACCGGCAGCTTCTCCAAAGCTTGCCATCTCCCCATGAACAGACTTTACGTCCTCTCAGACAGCTTTGTGGCCAGCAAGGCATAGTGCCTCCCAATTTCAGCACAACACAGCATCACCGTGGACTCGCCCATATTCCCATGAACCATGGCTGCAGCGTATAGATAGATCTCATTCTGGGAGCAGAGCCTCACCCCATCCCACCATTTGTTTCTTCTTTGGGTGCGTGTGACTCAGCCCAAGAGGCAGTAACTTCTCCCTACCTCCGCGGTTCCTGTATTCTTTTACCCATGAGTACACAGTGCCCTATTTTCCTAATTCCTCATATACTGAAGAGGATTGTATATCAAACTTTCTCTTTTCAAATTATTCTGTGATTTCTGCCTCTTGAGTGGACTTTGACTGATATGGTAGATATTAAAACTGATATAGCTAACATTAGAAAGGAATCTGGCAGCTAAAACAATAAATCTGTGATGTAGATAAATGGTTGAAGGGTAAGATAAAAATGAGACCCAGTGAGGAATTCCTTTCTTTTTTTTTCTTTTACATATAAGGGGAGAGTTAGCTGAGTGTTATATCAGCAAACATAATAATGAAATTAATTTAGAGAGTTATGAATAGTTATTAGAAATTTATAGGAATTCCTGGGTAATGATTATTATCCAGTGGTCTATAAAAACAATGTGAGAGTCCAGCTTGCTTGCTGTTGCTAAACCTGCATGTAATTAGAACTACATGATGAAAATATTACATAATGTACATACATATACTTTTCCTAGTGTGAAGAGTTACTTTTATTTTTTACAAGATAATTTGGGCAATAGATTACAGGAAAAAAAAAAAAAAAGAAAGAAAGAAAGAAAAGAAAAGAAAAAAATACCACCCCCCCACCACAACAAAATCAAGGAACACATGCTTTGTATTCTCATATCTCCTTGTCTGAAATGAGAAACAAATGCAACAAAATAATTAATTTGATTTCTTTATGCATGGAAATAACGCTCTCCTCTGCTGTGTATAAAAAGATACTCTAGGTATTTGAAGATGCAATGGTTGAGGATATTTAATTTATTTTAACAACTTTAACATTGAATCCAGAGATCTACGTCCAGAATAGTGGCAGCAGGAGTATAGAATATGAGCTCCATAGAAAAACAGCAATAATTTGGGTGCCTGGGTGGCTCAGTCTTTAAGCGTCTGCCTTCCACTCAGGTCATGATCACAGGGTCCTGGGATAGAGTCACGCATCGAGCTCCCTGCTCTGCGGGAAGCCTGTTTCTCCCTCTCCCACTCCCCCTGCTTGTGTTCCCTCTCTCACTGTGTCTTTCTCTGTCAAATAAATAAATAAAACCTTAACAAAAAAAGAAAAACAACAACTGGTGAGAAGTATCAGAAAAATAAATAAAGTCTCTGGAAATTGTCCTTGAAACCTAAATCAAAAGAAGAAACATTTAATCTGGAAAATCTTGCTGATTCACAGAAACTGATAAGATGATCCTAAAATTCTTATGGATATTCAAAGAGTCTAGAATAACCAAAACCATCTTGAAAAACAAGGAAAAAAAAAAAAAAAGGAGGGACTCACACCTCCTACTCCAATACTTTCTACAAAGCTATGGTAATCATGATTATGTCATATGAGCATAAAAATTGACATGTTGATAAATAGATAGAATTCAGAGCCCAGAAATAAAGTTCACATTATAGTCCATTGATTTTTGACAAGAGTGCCAAAACAATGCAGTCGAAAATGAATGGGCTTTTCAAAATATGGTGCTTAGACCACTGGGTATCCACCATGAAAAGAATGAGGTGGACCCCTTCCACACATCACACAAAAATCAATTTATAATGAATCATAGGTCTAAGTATAAAAAATAAATCTATACACCTCCTTCAGAAAAATATAGGAGTAAATTCTTATGACCTAGGATTAAGGCAAGTCTTCATAGATATGACATAAAAAGCCTAGTCAACAAAGAAAAAAAATTGGACCTCATCAAAATTAAATACTTTGTGTTTCCAAGAACATCATCAAAAAAGTGAAATGACAACTCATAAAATTGTGGAATATTTTTGCAACGATTTGATATGATAAGAGACTTCTAGCTACAATATATAAAGATCTCTCACAACTTAATGATAAAAAGGCAAATTACTCAATTAAAAATTGGGCCAAAAGTCTAAATAGACATTGCTCCAAAGAAGATATACATCTGGCCATGAAGCACATGAAAAGATGCTCAACATTATTAACTACCAAGGAAATGCAAATGAAAGTCCACAATTATATCAGTTCAAATCCACTAGAATAACTATATTCAAAAGCATCCTAAATAAGAAGTATTGGTGAAAATGCAGAGAAATTTGAACACTCATATACAGCTAGTAGAAATGTAAAATGATATAACCATTTTTGGAAAACACTCTGGAAGCTCCTGAAAACATGGCCATATTATCCAGCAAATCCATTCCTAGTTATATACTCAAAAATAAAAACATGTCAACAAAAGAACTTGTACACATTTATACCATTATTCATAATTGCAAAGAGTGACAAGAACCCAAATGTCCATCAACAGATGAGTAAATATGGTATATGTCCATAAATTTGAACAGTATTCAGAAATACAAAGAAATAAACTACTGATTCATTCTGTAACATGAATGAACCTTGAAAACAATATCTAATAAAAGAAGCTATTCAAAAAGACCACCTTTTGTGTGACTGCACTTATATGAAATGTCCAGAAGAGGCAGATCCATCGTGGCAGAAAGAGGTCATTGGGATTGAGGGAACATGGAGAGTGATATAAAATGGGTCCAAGGCTTCTTTGTGGCTTGATGAAAGTGTTGTAAAAACTGATTCTGGCGATGGTTGCATGACTCTGGGACTATATTAAAAACCACTGAATTGTACACTTTAAATAGGTGGATTTTATGGTGTGAATTATATTTCAGTAGCTATTATTAAAGGAAATACAGCTCAGGACTGGGGAACAGAGTATAATAGAGGATATTGAAATTCAAATTGACTGTAATTTCCACTTCCACATTACTTATATTGAAAGATATCTACGTTAATTAAATTTGAAAATGAAATAAAATGGAATGGAAAACATCTGCATTAATTCAGTTTGAGAATGAATAAAGAAGAGTCGCCAGAAGACTGAAAATGTTTCTTGGTTTTCCAAAGGAAGAATGAAGAAGAACTCAGAATCTTCAGATGGATGAGATTCACCCTCTACCTGGAGTTCTCTTTCCTCCCTACTGCCCTTAAAAGACTCCCAAGATCCCATTCAGATATCATCTCCTCTTCCTTAACATGTCCTCAACTGTAGAGCTTCCCGTGCTGACTATATCAGTATATGTAATTATATATATTGACTCTATATGGATACAATATAGCCAGTACTGGTATCAGGTCAGTCTCTATGTTTTTCATTGTTTTTGTATGCACACCCATTTGATCATTGGCATCCATTGCCTGAAGGAGGGGAGGGCAGGGGCCAGACAATAGAAGTGCCTCAGGTAAATCAAGTAGAGAGCTGTGATTCCCTTTTGGCATTAAGGAAGGAAACTATCTCATAAGTCCAATTCACAGCCCCTTCCACTCTCAGAGCTGTTCTAATATGGAGGGTTAATTAGTTACCTTAACTGTACCATGATCCACACCAACATGGGTTGGCAAGAGCAGGACAGAAGTCATATTGTGGTGTTTAGGCACTGAGAGGGTGTGAGCCAGTGACTTTTGGTTCCCTACTGTCCACATACAGCATAGAGGAGATGCAGAAGTTCCCACATTGTGCAGTGGAAGCACATGGGAGACAACTGAATCCTGCATCACAGGAACAGGGACCACAAAGAAGCAGCTCCGGTTTGGATGGCTCAATTCCAGCAGCCTGATGGAGTCTTTAGCTGGGTTAGCACAATGAACAAGAACCAAGATAGGTTGCTTAGCCATTAACAGTTGTATGTAACCTCTCACACTTCTGAAAGACTCAATCACAAATCAGTCCATCCGTGGAAACTTTGACCAAGAACAAAGTAAGGACATCGGCAGTTTCCCAAAGACCTAGCATATACCTCTACTGGAGATCAGCCCAAATAGCATCAAACCAGACATGCCTGTTGTCAGTGTCAGGACATCACAATAGAGCCTTTCTTTCTTTCTTTTCTTTCTCTCCCTCCTTCCTTTCCTTTCCTTTCTTTTCCTTCCCTTTCCTTTCCTTCCTTCCTTCCTTCCTTCCTCCCTCCCTCCCTCCCCTTCCTTTCCCTCCTTTCCCTCCTTCTCCTCCTTCCCCTCCCTCCCTTCCTTCCTTCCCTCCTTCCCCTCCTTTAAAAAGGACTATAACACAATGAATAACAAATGAGATACTTTCTCAGGTTCTCTTCCAGATAGCTGGTGGTTCCAAAGCGAAGTCAGCTAGCTCTCCCTTTCTTTCCCCAGGGCACACCTTGAGGCACCTCCCCTCCTTCTTTACTGAACTTAGCCTGGCAGGTACCCCTGTTCTACAAAAGGTAGTACAGGGGCGCCTGGGTGGCTCAGTTGGTAAAGCATCCAACTCTTGACTTTGGCTCAGGTCATGATCTCAGGGTCTTAACATCAAGCCTTGAGTTGGGCTTTGCACTGGGCATGGAGCCTGCTTCTCTCTCTCTCTCCCTCTCCCCCTCCTCCCCCACTCATGCTCTCTCTCACTCTAAAAAAAAAATCAATGTAGATCAATGACCAACACAAGTAGAATATGGAACATTCAATGACTTATTATAGAAAAATTAAATGACAGGAATATGTAATGACATTTATAATAATATTCATATAATATTTATATATGGAAAGAGTAAATTGTATTAGAGTGTGCACTATGATTACCAGTAAAGAAAGTTATGGTATGCTTAAAAAAAATGAAAAGAAGTACACCAAACTGTTAATGTTACAGAGCTATTGAACATAGCTGAATTTTTTACTATGTAAATGATGCTTGTTGATGAGTCCAAAGAGTATGTGGGTGCTCATTGTACTATTCTTTTCCCTGTCTATAACTTTGAACATGTTCAGAATTTTTAAAAAATAATAATTATAATTAAAAAAAAGATTTTGGGGGGAGAACCTATTCATTCACAATCATTAAACAAAAAATTCTGAAAATTCTAAAATGGACCTATTTTACTTTCTATACTGAAATATTTAAAAAGAAAACGTAAAAGTACCATAGAAGTGTGAATGTTATGTGATCATATGAATTGGTCTGCAGTGTTTATGTAAAATGCAAAGATCTGATTGTGAACAAAAATAATTTTAAGTACTTCAGTATACACCACCTATATGACCTATCTACCTGAAAAAAGTATAATTGTGTTTATGTCAGTGGCAAAGCCAGTCTGCAGGGTCCCCTCAGCTTTAGACAGGCTCCTTCCTGACTGGAGGCCCTCACCTCCCTCTTGTCAGAGCATTTATCAGAGGAGATTTGCAATTGTAAATTCTTTTTCTACCCCTTTGACATGGAAATCATTTTAAAGGTCTCTTCTCAGTTTTTCAGTTTAGGAAGGAATGTCTTTCTCAAGAACTTGGGAGCCATTCCTTTGAAATGCAATCATCAAGAAAGATAGGGCCAAGGTAGGAAAGCAAGATCCTCATTTCCATGGGCACCAACTAGCCTGCACAGAGGGCCTCATCACAGGGCAAGGCTGGGCAAACACAGGAAGGATGCCTTGTGCTGGACACTCCCACTGACCCACCTCCTCCCTGGCACCCTCTAATACTTTTCCTGCCTTCCCCAGGGCTTAACACCCAGCTGCCCTTTCTTTCAGCAGAGGGGAGCTCAAGCTCTCTCCCTTTTGCAATAGTCTTGAATGAAGTCTTCTTTGCCCATTTAACTTTGTCTGATACAATTATTGCTTTGACACCAGACTGGATCACATAAAACAAATGAGAGAAATCATGCAAACTTATTTTTTTTTTTTTTGTCAACTTTTCCAATAGGAACTCAAGAAACCACATTTCTGGAAATATTCATATTATGAATAGTATGAATATTCCTAGATTATCATATAAACCTAAACATTAGGATAAAATGAATAGCCTATTACCACATAATTATTTGTTGTTTTATTAATATTTAGTTTTATTAAAATGTGTGAGACAGAAACATTCACAAAACTGAAAAGAAGCTGAAACTTTATTCCCAAATTTCAATATTCTTTCTCTTTAAAGGAATATCGAACAATTGATTTCATTTTGGTAGATATGCAGTTTTCATCTATCATTCAAGGAAGCTGTGTCTTGTGCTGTTAGTAGTGTAATGTAAATATGTATCACTAAAATGTTAGGCGTAGGGGCACCTGGGTGGCTCAGTCATTAAGCGTCTGCCTTCGGCTCATGTCATGATCCCAGCGTCCTGGGATGGAGCCCCACATTGGGCTCCCTGCTTGGCAGGAAGCCTGCTTCTCCCTCTCCCACTACCCCTGCTTGTGTTCCTGCTCTCGCTCTCTCTCTCTGTCAAATAAATAAAATCTTTAAAAAAATAAAAATAAAAATAAAATGTTAGGCATAGTATCTTTACCAGTGCATATAAGAGGGGAAAGAAACTGGCAAAGAAACATACCGAACATTAAAGATCCTTTGTCTGATAATAAGTATTAATTTTTAAATATGAATGATTGAATAGTACTTTCTACTACATTGGTATTACAAATTGCCTTTCCAATGTGATGCTTTGATATGCATTCGACACATTTATAATGTTTATATAGAGTATAACAAATAAATATATCCCAAAGGTTATACCATATTTAACACCGTATTTTAAATTATGGGTTAAACTAACATATGTTAAATTATAGTAATGAAAAGACCCTCAATTGAAGGAAATCTAAATAAATATGTAGGAAAACAACTAGCCACTGAAACTTTAAATCCAAAGAACACAGTTTGAAGAGTAGAGATACTACTTGATACTATTTCAAGATGACTCCAGCAATGAGATCTTCCATGGTTATTTTTTAAATTATAATGAAATTTTACAATGTGTTTTTACAACACTGAAGCTAGAATTTCATGTGCAAATCTCCTCATTCCCTCAGCTGTTAGGAAACATTCAGCTGGGAGCGCTTTCTAAACATCCCTCGACTGGCCTCGGAAAGGCAACAAAAAGTCTGTCTCTTGGCAGAAAAACAAAAAGAAAAGTGATTAGCTTTGATTTCTTTTCACATTTCTACTTATTCTTGCCCCAGATTCTTTAGAGTAAAGAAAAAAAAATTAACAAGTCACTCTGTAAACAATGTTGAAAGTCCTTAACAATTTCCTCATGTCTGCACAAAGCTCCTGGGGATGAGTTCCAGCTAATAATCTACTTCAATTCATATTCAATTAAACCAATTCATGGCAAGGAAATAAGGAGTCACTGTACAGATTATTTAATTGACCCGTTACTGAATGTGTAGTTTTTGCACCTGGATCGGTTCAGATGTCCTCATTCTGTGCTCATCCCTTTCCTCATTTTTCCCATAGAATTCCTAGTGGTCATGCTTCTAAACTGTTAATCAGTTGGAGCTGTTTGTGTGCATGTAAATCACCCAGTGGGATTAACCAACGGGGACAGAGATTCTGATTTAAGAGCAGACAACTTCTTTCTCTACCGAGCTTATCAAACCTGCTGAGAAACTGTAATTTTAGGGGGGGAAAAAAAAATCTTAATCTCTCTTTTTCTCCTTCAACATCCTGGTAAATATGACCATTTTTTTTTTTTTCTGTCCATATTAACCAAACCAATTCAAAGCAACACATGGTAGGTCTGGGAAACTAGCATTTCATAAATCTCAAGCCCTGTGATAAAAATAATAAAAACATATACCTTAGAAAACATTTTCTATCTTTTTGGAAATTTCTTTTTTATGTTAAGTTTTGTTTAATGCTTTGGGAAAGAACTGGGGGTGGGGGGGGAATGGAGAAACCAAGGAAAAGTAGCCCTGAAAAGCAGAAGCATGTAGTCGATTGAGCACTGGTTTTATAGTCAGTAGAGTAGGGAGTCTGATCCTGAACTAACAAATTAGTATTATGATTTAGCAAGGCTTGATTGTGAAGTCTTAAACTTTAGATTTCTGTAATGACAATTCCACCTCTCCGTGGCTTCCTGACTGCAGTAGCCCTGCCTCATCCCTTTGCTTCTCTTCCTAGCTTCTGAATTCGATTGTCTACACTTCTCTCCTGAGGAACCAATAAGATGCAAATATTCAAATGTAACTCTTCTGCTTAAAAAGCCTACCACTCTTTATCTTCTGTACTGTTTTTTTTTTTTTAAGAGATTTATTTATTTATTTGAGAGAGAAACCGCACATGAGCAGGGGGAAGGACAAAGGGAGAGGGAGAGAGAGAATCTCAAGCAGACTCTTTGCTGAGTAGGAAGCCTGATGTGGGGCTCCATCCCACAACCCTGAGATCATGACCTGAGCCAAAGTCAAGAGTTGGATGCTTTAGCAACTGAGCCACCCAGGCGCCCCTGTACTACCTTTTGTAGAACAGGGGTACCTGCCAGGCTAAGTTCAGTAAAGGAGTGGAGGTGCCTCAAGGTGTGCCCCAGGGAAAGAAAGGGAGAGCTAGCTGACTTTTCTTTGGAACCCACCAGCTATCAGGAAGAGAACCTGAGAAAGTATCTCATTTGTTACTCATTGTGCTATAGTCCTTTTTAAAGGAATTACCAAGTTAGGGGGGAAAAAAACATTTAAAAACATGGAAGAGAAAGAGAACATATAACATGTTTAGCGTAGCAGGCAAGACTTATCTTGGTGAGACCAAGCACAAAATTTCAAACTTTCTGCTGTAAGCCCTTGGTATACTGAAAGACTTATATCCTCTTAATAGGTACCATTCTATTTCTTCTTAGATGAATGAATTACACACTCCTTCCCCCCAGCTAAGTCCCACTTCATCTGTTCATTCCTGTGGCCACAAATGACTTTTCAAGTTGTAATTTATAAAAACAACAAAATAGTCCATACCCTTCTCAAGCTGAATGCATGGTTTTTCCTCTGTGTCTTCTTGTGTGTTTATAACAATAGTGCTTAGCGTACCTGAGAGAACACTGCTTAAGATGAGTCCCACTCAGTGCCTCCTGCTATGGCTTAATCACCTCAGCATGTCCTGTGTTTTTCACATAATGGATAATCAGTAATTATTGAATTAAATGTAGCCCAAAGGGTAATTAAGTTATCAATTGGGTTGATTATAAATTAGAACAGTGTGAGGGATTTTCCAGCATACTGGCTGATCGGAAGGAAATGCTGCCAACAATCAGGGGAGCACCCAGAGTCCTCACGGAGTCAATCTCAATGGGTCTGACAAGACAGCAAGGAATCTCTCAGCAGCAGACTCTGAGAAAGAAGAAACCTCAGTGACAGTACCAGGCTCTTTAAGGGACATTCTAATAGTGAAAGCATAACTGTTCTTACAGGGAAGGAAAAGAACAGTTTATGTAGATTGGTGGGGCCTTTGGAACTCTTTGGATGAGCTCAGACTACAGGGACCCAAGTAGGAAGGTAGGACAGGCCATGCTTACCCAGAGGCTTATATAGAAGAAGGGCAGAGACCTGCACAATAGCCTCCCCACAGGTGGAAAAAAACGAGGAGAGCCAAAGCTCCTGAATGGGTTGGGCATGAGGATGAGCCAAAGTTCTGGGAGGAATCTGTCAATGGGATTAAACAGGAGTGTAAATGCTTTGCTTGGGGCTGAAAGATAGGAGTATAAGAGAGAAAGCAAACTGGTCTCAGGATCCTACTCTATTATTAGATTAGGAGTATGAGCTGGAGCTAAACACTGTGGAACTCACTGCATTGAGAGAGCAAATTCAGATGGAGACAGGGAAGCAGGTTTTACCTAGAACCAAACCCCCACATGCTTGTGTGGAATTCTTCCAGTCACCTCTGATGATGCCTTGCTGTCTCAAATACAGTGCATTTGGGAGCCACCTCCTCACCACTTCCTCTGCTGCCCACACAAGGTAAATGCCTGCCTCCTGACCTGCTCTCCCAGCGTCTGCCATCCACCCTCCACAGGCGATGCACAAAGCAGCAGTCAGAACCACCCTTCTGAATACCCAAATCACGCCACCCTCGGCCTCTTCGAATGGAGCAAAACCAAAGCCCTTCTCAGGACTCCCAATGCTGACATGCTCCAGCCCTTTGTGCTCTTGACCTCACCTTAGTGCTCTCTCCTCAGTTCTCCTCCCTCCCCTGCCTCTAGCCTCTGACATTTTCAATCCCACCTGGTAGACTTCTCCTCAGGGGAGATTCCCCTCTTCAGGGACCTCTGCCTCCAGGTATGCAAAAGATTCCTCCTCCTCTCTTTCAAACTTTATGCGGCTTCCACTTCTTCAGTGCGGCATAACCTGGCTACCATATTGTCAGTTAACCTTCCTCTGGCCTTTTCTCTCTCTTCTCTCTTTTATTTTTCTCTGTAGAATTATTACTTGAAAATAATTCCCTTGTAAGATTAGAAGTGCTGCATTTCTGACACTTCAAGCTCGTAGCATGCACTCAATAAATACTTACTGGGATAATGAATGAATGAGAATAATGCGTGAATAGAATTACTGAATTTACATGAAACAAATTCAAGACTGTGTGGACATTACATTGCAAACATTGAGAATATATGTAGAACCAGATATTATTATAAAATCAAACACTGGTCTACAGATGACGCTCATAAACTATTTTTCCATACATCAACCATCTTAATAATGAGATTACTGAACTCTACTCATGATCTTTGAGGACTTGTGAAGAACAACAGGAAATACAAGAATAAGGAAAAAAATAACACAAGGTAAAGTTATTTTACAAATGACTCTGAAATGGACCGTATCTGGAGACAGTGCTCCATGACTAAGTACACTCCACTGCTTGATCCCCACCTGGGTTATCCTTGGCCTAAATCCTTTCCTTGTTTTGAGCAATTTTAAACTCTACAAATTATAGATAACTCATAGCAATGCAAATAATTCCATTCCGCAGCCATGTAAAGGAATGTTTTTTGGGATATCCCTCCTCAAGTTATAATAAGCCAGTTTTATACCTACATGTAATTTATTTCGGCATTACATCCTGCTTATATGGGTGGTTTTCTGGATTCTCTTTTGAACAATTTGTCACGTCATATTAATTTCCTTCTTAATCATATAAACATACTCATTTTCTATCTGTATGAAACACCTAATTATGTTATTTTAAAAATTACCTTTGACAGAACTGAGACGTTATTCCATGCCAGGCCCTAACTGACTTAATCCTAACTACAATATTATGAAGATACAGGGACTTAAAGTCTTATGTTCCCCAAGCTCACAAAAATGGCATCCTATTTAAGAAAATCAAGAACAAAACATTTTATAAAATGTCAAACATACTAGTAAAAGCTAGAGGAGGAAATAGTGATCACTAAAATGGAGCGTGTTTCTGAAAAACATTTACAATTTATTCAATTTACTCTTTTGGGAAAGTTTCTAGGCAGGTTGACCATCAGAGTACTTGTCAGCAAGCCCTTTGACCCAGCAAGGAGAACAGGACAAGTGTGCAGAAGTTGAGAGGGTAATAGATGTTTCCACTGATTAGAATTATCAGACCACTTGACACGGGTTTTAAAGAAGATGTAAAAACCTTAAATGAGAGGTCTTCTAAATAATCAGTACCATTTCCCTGAACCCTGAGAATCAATGTTTCTTTCAAAGTTTTCAAAAGAATTAATTGGAAACCCTGATTTAACATTTAGATGGAAAATCTGTTCTATACAGATTTGTCAGAAGACACAGATTCTGAAGCACACTTTTTTCCCCTCCAAGTTGATGAATTTTGATTCTTGTCACCCTTCATTACAATTCATTTATACTGTTATTTTCCTTATACTTAGAAAATCTCAAAAATTACTTCAAAATAGAATAAAGCATTTTGTCTCTAGTTACTCTTTTGTGTAGCCTAAAATACTGCCTTCTCTAATTTAAAAGAAAATGAGTTCTATTTTTTATTTGCAACCTACGTATAAAGAAGGAAAACATGGAATATAGAGAGGGAGCCTGGGGAGATGGCAGAGTAGGAGGATCCGTAGGTCACCTGGTTCCATGAACACACTTAGTTACAGCTGGAGTAGTGCCACCAACACAGAAAACAAACCAAAGACAGGCAGAACACACTCTCCACAGTTCATCATAGAAAAGAGGTTACATCAAAAATAGTAGGAGGGGCGGAAAACCAGTTGGGAACCAAACTCTGGGCCAGGCTCACCACAATTGGAGGGACCCCACCAGCAAGGAGAAGGGAGAGGAGCAAACTCCATACCAGACACCCTAGACATGGGGGTGGGCAAACAAGTCCCTGGGAAAACAAGTCCGCATAACATTTGGTTTTAAGAATCAGAGGGCTTCATTACACGAGTTTTACAATCAGTGAGGCTTAACTCCTGGATACTTTGAAAATCAGTGGGCTCAGCTCTGGGAGAGCCAGAGTGCTGTAGGAAATAGTCCTTGCCCCTAAAGACACAGCATAACAACCCTGCCCACATACCGCATAGAAGCAGCAGTTAGAAAAGCACATGGGGTTATATAGGAAGGAGATTTATTTACTAATCTCAGAATGTGCCCTAGAAAGGCAGGGATTTTTGGAGACTTCTCCAAGAACAATAGAATTGGGGGCACTATTTCTTCTGGGTCACTGCAACCCCAATGGATGGACAGGGTGCACACATCTTCTCTAACCACTGGCCCTGCCCACCTGAAAGCCTCTCAAGGGGACGAGAGGCCCCTGCAGATCAGTGTCACCACAGCTCTTACAAAGAGTCTGAGGGCAGGCACCTGGCCTCACCCAACTATAAGTCCAAGACAGCACCTGCTTCTGGTGAACAGGAGACACTGTGCTGCAGGGCACTATAAGAATAGGGCCACTAGTTTCAAGATCAGGAGACATAGGGGCGCCTGGGTGGCTCAGTTGGTTAAGCGACTGCCTTCGGCTCAGGTCATCATCCTGGAGTCCCAGGATCGAGTCCCGCATTGGGCTCCCTGCTCGGTGGGGAGTCTGCTTCTCCCTCTGACCCTCCTCCCTCTCATGCTCTCTGTCTCTTATCCTCTCTGTCTCAAATAAATAAATAAAATCTTAAAAAAAAAAAAGATCAGGAGACATAGCTGAGTTTCTTAATAACATAGAAATAAATACAGAAAATTAAAACAAAAAATGAGGAGTTGGAGGGTATGTCCCAAATGAAAGAACAGGTCAAAATTATAGGAAAAGAGCTCAATGAAATGGAGATAAGCAATGTGGCTGGTAGAGAATTCAAAGTAATCATCATAAAGATACTCACTGGGCTTGAGAAGTAATGGCCTCAGTGAGACCTTCAACAAAGTGATAAAAAATATAAAATAGAACCAATCAGAGATGAAGACTTCAAACACTGAAATTAAAAATACACTAGTGGAAATCAATAATTGATTAGAGGAAGCAGAAGAATGGATCAGCAAGCTAGAAAACAGAGTAATTTAAAACAGTCTCATTGAACAGCACAAAGAAAAAATAATTATAAAAGAGGGAATAGGTTAAGTGCTACCATCAAGCATATTAACATTCACATTATAGGGACCTTAGAAGGAGAAGAGACATAAAAGGAGGCAGATGATTTATTTGAAGAAATAATAGTTGAAAATCTCCCTAATGTGGGGAAGGAAACAGAAATCCCAATCTAGAAGGCACAGAGAACCCCAACAAAATCAACCCAAGGAGGCCCACACCCAAACACATAATAATTAAAAAGGCAAAAAGTAGTGATAAAGAGAGAATTTAAAAAAAAAAAAGAAGCAATTTAAGAGCAGGAAAAAAAAAAAAAAAAAAGAATAAAACAGAACAAAACAAAATACCCAGTTACATACAAGGGAAACCTTATAAGGCTAGCAGTTGATTTTTCAGCAGAAACTCTATAAGCCGGAAGAAAGACAAACAAAACCCAAAGCCAGTGGAAGGAAGGCAGTTTTAAAGATTAGAGCAGAGTATATTAAATAGAGACCAAATAAACAATAGAACAGATCAATGAAACCAGGAATGTTTCTCTGAAAAGATCAACAAAATTGATAAAACGTTTAGCCAGACTCATTAAGAAAGAGAGAGAGAGAGAGAGGACTCAAATAAAATAAAATAAATGAAAGAGAGAAATAACAACTGACACCACAGAAATTCAAAGGATTATAAGAGAACATCATGAAAAATTATATTCCAACAAATTGGACAACCTAGAAGTAATGATTAAATTTCAAGAAACACACAACCTTCCAAAACTGAATGAGGAAAAAATAGAAAATTTGTACAGACTAATTACTAGCAATGAAACTGAATCAGTAATCAAACAACTGCCCATAAACAAAATTCCAGGACCAGAATGCTTCATGGATCAATTCTACCAAACATTTAAAGAGAGTTAATACCTATTTTTCTCTAACTATTCCAAAACAGAGAGAAATTGAGAGGAAGCATAGATTCCAAACTCATTCTACAAGGCTAGCATTGCCCTGATACCAAAACTAGACACAGACACTACAAAAACAAAACCAACCAATCAAACAAACAAACAAAAAAACTATAGGCCACTATCTCTGATGAAAATAGATGCAAAATCGTCAAAAAAATATTAGCAAACCAAATCCATCAGTACATTAAAAAAACATTCATCACCATCAAGTGGGATTTATACCAGGGATGCAAGTGTGGTTCAACATTCACAAATAAATTGGCAAATCAATTACCATGATATATCGCATCAACAAAAGAAAGGATAAAAATATATGATTATCTCAATAGATGCAGAAAAAGCATTTGACAAACTACAGCATTCATTCATGATAAAAGCTCTCAACAAAGTGGTTTTAGAGGAAACATACTCAACCTAATAAAGGACATATATATATATATATGTAAGACCTGAAGCCACAAAACTCCTAGAAGAAAACATAGGCAGGGGCACCTGGGTGCCTCGGTTGTTAAACGTCTGCCTTCAGCTCAGGTCATGATCCCAGGGTCCTGGGATTTAGCCCTGCACTGGGCTCCCTGCACACTGGAAAGTCTACTTCTCCCTCTCCCACTCCCCCTGCTTGTGTTCTTGCTCTCGCAGTCTCTCTGTCAAATAAATAAATAAAATCTTAAAAATAAAAAAAAAAAAAGAAAGAAAGAAAACATAGGCAGTAAGCTCTTTGACATTGGTCTTGGCAATGATTTTTTTGGAAATGACACCAAGAGCAAAGGCCACAAAAGGAAAAATAAACAAGTCGGACCCATCCAAATTGAAAATTTCTACAAAGCAAAGGAAAGCATCAGCAGAATGAAAAGATAACTTACTGAGACAAAATATGTGGAAATTATATCTTCAGGAAGGGGTTAATATCCAAAACATATTTTAAAAACTTATACAACTCAATAACAAAACAAACAATCCAATTAAAAAAAAAAAAATGGGCAGAAAACCTGAAAAGACATTTTTTTCCAAAGAAGACATCCAGATCAGACGGTCAACAAGTACATAAAAAGATGCTCAACATCATTCATCATCAGGGGAATGCAAATCAAAACTACAATGAGAGATCACCTCACACCTGTCAGAATGGCTAGAATCAAAAAGACAGTTAAGGAGTTTTGACAATGATGTAGAGAAAAGAGGACCCTCATTCACTGTTGGTGGGAATGTAAATTGGTGTAGCCAATTTATTATGGAAAACAGTATGGGGTTCTTCAAAAACTTAAAAATAGAAATACCTTACAGTCTAGTAATTCTACTTCTAGGTATTTATTGATTGTAAATGAAAACACTAATTCAAAAAGATATATGCACCCTCATGTTTATGACAGCATGATTTACAATAGCCAGGATATGGAAATAATCTAAATGACTATCAATGGATAAATGGATAAAGAAAACAAATATATCATGGAATTCTATTCATCCATAAAGAAAGAATTAAATTTTGCCATTGGTGCTATGGATGGAATTTGAGGACATTTGGCCAAATGAAATAATTCAGAAAGAGAAAGACAAATACTGGGTATCTTATGTATTGTCACACTTATTTGTGGAAGCTAAAAACAAACAGGGGTGGTTGTTGGGTGGCTCAGTGGGTTGAGTGTCAAGCTCTTGATTTCCATGAGGGTCATGATCTTGGGGTCCTGGGATTGAGGCCCACCATCTGGCTCCATGCTCAGCAGGAATTCTGTTTGGGATTCTCTCCCTTTGCTTCTCACCTCCTTGCCTCCTCCACCCCCTGCTCTCTTTCTCAAAATAAATAAATAATTTTTTAAAGAAGAATAAAGACAAAGAAAAACCAAGCTCATAGGTACAGAGAGCAGATTGGTGGCTGTGAGATTTGAGGGGTTACGGGAGGGCAAAATGGGTGAAGGGAGTCAAAAGGTACACACTTCCTGTTATAAAATAAACAAGTCATGGGGATGTAACATACAGCACGGTGACTATAGTTAAAAATACTGTATTACATAATTGAATACTGCTAAAGGAATACAGACAGCCTAGAAATTCTCACCGAAAAAGAAAAATATCCTAACAGCATGGTCATGAATGTCAGCTAGATTTATTGTGGTGATCAGTTTGCAATATATACAAATATCAAATAATTACATTGTACACCTGAAACTAATATAATATAATGTCTCAATTATACATCAAGTTAAGAGAGAGAGAATTACTAACTCAAAGTGTAAAAAAGTCCTTAATTCCGTTAACTCTGTCATCAAATCCTGACTCACCACTTACTTCATGGACAACTTTCTTAACTTTGATGCTTCCATTTGGTCATTTTTTTTTTAAAGATTTTATTTATTTATTTGAGAGAGAGAGAATGAGAGAGAGCACATGAGAGGGGGGAGGGTCAGAGGGAGAAGCAGACTCCCTGCCGAGCAGGGAGCCCGACGCGGGACTCGATCCCGGGACTCCAGGATCATGACCTGAGCCGAAGGCAGTCGCTTAACCAACTGAGCCACCCAGGCGCCCTTCCATTTGGTCATTTTTAAAGGATTAAGTGGAATAAACCCTAAATCATGTTTAGAAGAATCTCCAACACTGGAGCACTCAACAAAAATTCATCACTCTCTCACCTTGCATTCTTTATGGAACCCGAGCCTGAGCCAAAACTTAAGGGATGAGGCCTTTGGGGAAACCAAAATCCCAGAGCGTGATGAGTGGAGGTGAAAATGGGACAGGCAGAGGAGTGAGCAACACAGGAGCCGTCCACTGCCTATCCCAGCCCATAGGACACACAGGTGCTCAATGCTCACCGCAAGTCCCTCCCATAGGTGGTGTGGGGCCACCAGGCCTGGGAACTGTCTGTCCCGGAGAGAAAAGGAGGCCTGTTTTTAGTTCCTACGTCTTGGTTGTCCAAGTTCATCACCGGACACTAGGCTCCTCACACCCTCAGGCTGTGCCCTGGGTGGGTACCTCCAGCTGAGCCAGGCCTGCCTAGGGCTCGAGGGGCTCTGTCTCTCCCTATCCTGGGTCCTCACCACAGGGCAGCCAGCTGAGGGTGCACTGGTGGGAGGGGAGGACTCTGGAGCAGCAGAAGCTGGGGTCTCCGTTAGGTTATTGGCCATGTCCAGACTAGGGGACGAAGGTGCTGGGGAAAACCAGACAGCCTCAGAAAGACGTGGCAGCTGATAAACACTCTGTCCTTAGCCAGTCTCTAGCCAGGCATCTCTAAGCCCTCCAGGTCTGCATCACCCAGGTTTAGCAAGAAGACTGTTTAGTTAGTTTAGAAAGAGCGCCACCCTTGATATCTGATCACCCTGGCCTGCCTGCAGCAAGAATTCTGCCAAATTGGATTAGCCAACACACCCCCACCTTTACCCCTGAAATTTCCTCTTAGTAATATTCCATCCACTGGCCTCACCTGCTTCTCGACCATGAACCCCCACTTGCCCTTGCTGTGTTCCAAATGGCACCCTGTTACTAGACTGAGGCCTCTTTCCCTCTGCTGCAATGGTTCCTGAAGGAAATCCGTTTTTACCGCTCTAACTCCTTACCCTTTAACAGATATCCTCTGTTCTCTTTAACAGATATCCACATCATGTTAATATCATAACAGAGATTTTTTGAATGTTTATAATTAACAACTATAATTAAAACACAGCATTGTGTGAATGTCCTGGAATTTCTGTTTGGGGGTCAGTGACCCTCATCATCCATTGCAATATGTGAAGTTCGTATTCAGAGTGATTTCTATCCTCAGAAAGAGGCTGAGGCAGTTCAGAAAGCAGTTTCCTGGGTACTTGGAGAGGCTCAGAGGTGTGTCTCCAAAGGGTAGAATGAAACAACCTTACCTAACTACAGATTTGTATAAAATCATCCTTGTCCAAAATTCTTATTCACTAGAGTTCTGTACTTTATGTGAGAAGTTTTATGAAGGTGCCTACATATTTGGTTACTATGTATTGAATTACGATTCTTTAGCCAAACATTTATTTCAAGGGGCTAATTAACTGTATCACTTACTAGAAATAAAATGCATGTTGCCATGCTTGCAATATCTGTGTCCCCCCCAAATCCGTATGTTGAATCTTAACCCCCCAGGTGATGGCATTAGGAGGTGAGGCCTCTAGAAAGCGATTAGGTGATTAGGAAGAGCCCACATGAAAGAGATCAGGCCCGCTATAAAAGAGACACCACAGAGCTCCTCCCCCCTCCACCACGTGCGGACACAGTGAGACCACCACCATCTACGAACCAGGAAGCAGGTTTGCACCACACGGGAATCTGCTGGTGCCTTGATCTTGGAACTTTTCAGCCTCCAGAACCGTGAGAAATACATGTCTGTTTACAAGCCAACCAGTCTATGGTATCGTGTTCTAGCCGCCTGGATAGGCTAAAAGAAAATATCTAACAACGTAAACACAAGGCCTCTTATTCTTATGTCTCTGGACCAAAGACCGGAAAATTCG
This sequence comes from Mirounga leonina, assembly GCF_011800145.1. Classification (NCBI taxonomy): domain Eukaryota; kingdom Metazoa; phylum Chordata; class Mammalia; order Carnivora; family Phocidae; genus Mirounga; species Mirounga leonina. The sequence goes on along the minus strand of NW_023270320.1, from coordinate 37,266,923 downwards.
ACGCCTACTATCAATTTCAGTGACAACATAGGGTTAAGATAAAGCCCTTCCTGTACTAATCACACTTCTAGTTTCAGTCAATTGATGCTGTAAATCCACCAAAAGGCATCTAGGCACCTCTAAGCTTATTGCGAGTCACCTAGAGCCATCTAGAGCCCTAGGATGGCACGAAGCTGGGCGCCCCGTTCAACACAGAAACACGGATTGCGCGGCGTCACCACTCTCACAGGGGGCTAGCCCAGCCCAGGCCCGCCTGCCCTGCCTCACCTGTTCTGTCCAGAGAAAACCATAACAAAGGGACGTGCCCAGTTTCCCGGTCGCCTCCCTCTTTCTCTGCCCCGTGAGCAACTCCGGGTTTTTATGAGTACTGCTTACACTTGCTATGTTACTCAAGGCTGACATATATCCACACCTGTGACCGTCCCCACGCCTCTATCTGTATCTGTTTTAGTCTCTTTGGGCTGCTATAACAAAATAGCATAGCCTGAGTGGCTTATAAGCAACACAAATGTACTCCTCACAGCTTTGGAGGATGAAGCCCTCTGCCTGGGTTCAGGGTTTCTGCTCCTTCCTGGAGAAGTTTTAGAGAACCTGGCCAGTCATGGAGTCCTGAAGACAGAAGCCTGGATTTCCAAAGTCAGCTCCCTCACTTGGTAGCTGAGACACCGAATCCATAAACCCAACAGTCTCATCGCGGACAGAGGATAAACCTGCCACCTGCCCACTTTGTGCCTGGCACACGATTGGTGTCCAGTAAATATCCATTCGTTTCTTTCATCCATCACGTACAAAACTGTTAAGTATATGAACTGAATTCTATCACTGTTCAGCCCATCCCCTCCATGCCACACACCATAGTAAAATTGATTTTAACAAATGTTATGGGGCCATATACCTACTCCCAAGGGTGTTCCTATTCACAAGCGTGGTACCTATAATTTGGCAGCACAGGTGAGAGATTCCCTTCCTTCTCGTCCCTGTTTACATTCTTCCACTAGCCAAATAGTTCACTTAATTTTAATACCAAAACGCCTCTTTATAAAAACGTATTTCCTGATTTACTCCTAAAGTTAAAAATAGTAGAAAGCAACTCAAATCAACACAAAGTGCTTCCCTTGACAGTGTAATTTATTTTGACATCTTCTAAGTTGTGAGAAATATGAAGATTTGAAACATAAGTTCAAAATATTGAACTGTACTATAGATGTAAACACTGTACATCAATTAGTGACAAAATCCTTTTGATGAAAAATCGTATCAGTCATTTTCTGCGTTAGAACTTCTCTTTCAAATACTCTAAAAAAAAAGTCATATGTGTCAAGCAAAGATAAAACTCAATGGACTGCCTTCTGTTTTATTTACCAATATTGATGACTGCAAATAGCATCATCAATGAGGCATAAAATTTCAATCAGCAGAGCGTACTATGCTGCCTCCGAACAGACCACTTAACTCCCGAAAGGAGTGGATTTTATGTGGCCATCAGGCATGTTAAGGTGCAGCTTGCTTGTGAAGCCGGCCCGCTAGAAAATGCACCTGCCCTTTACCTTAGCTAACAGCCACGCCCCAAAGGACTACTTCACAAATGATAATGCACTGAAAATATCTAAAGAGTCTTTGGAGAATAACATTAATACACTTTCCCTGCTTTAACATCGGGCCCTCTTTTGAAAACAGGGCAGGACTTGAAAGGACAGATGCAAACTCCCTTTAGTCGCCGGCAGTTCATCATGCACATGGGGATAATCGCCTCCTACAGCATCCTCAGGATGCTTGGGAAAGCTAGTGTATGTGAAACACAAGGAGTATGGCAGACACTCCATGGATGTTTTTTGGATTTTGAAATCTTCAAGCAAATAAGAAGGAGAGAGTAAAATTCTTTTTCTGGCATATAGGAAATGCAGAATTCTGTAACATCTCGAGGCTTCACGGATTTGTGAAGTAACGAAGTGATAATGAAGTCACAACCCTGAAATGAGTTCAGAGCCCTGGGAGGATGTCCTTGGAATTATAGATTAGCATTACCAACATAACGCCTTATTAATAAACCAAGGTTCTTCTTGCTTGTGTTTGCTTTGTTTTTGGTAAACACAAAAAAAGGAGTTTGCTACAATTGAACCACAGCACTTTACTCCCTGTGTCCTGTCACAAAACCAAGTAGCTCTGGAGCATATAACCTTCCCTGTAGTAACTCAGCAGGGAAACAACTCAAAAACTGCAAAAAAAAAAAAAAAAGCAAAAAACAATTACCCAAACAAGCAAACCCAAACCAGTATATTTAGTGCAACGTTGCATGCTATCAAAATAATGAAGATGTGAATGGATTCCCCAAACCTTCTACATACCTTCCCTTCTAATTCATTATACATTTGTTTTCCACTGTACAAAGAACATATTTTTTTTTTTCATAAAAATTCTGGCTGCTGCTTTTCAAACTGATTTTCCAAAGTCAAATATGGCAACTATCTACATCTCATTTGGTAAAAGTCTCTCTCTTTATTTTTAATATAAATGCTTTTAAGAATCTTCTGTGGAGAGATTGCAACTAATGTCAGATTTTTTTTAAAAGTGTTTTTTTTTTTTTTTCCCCACATAGATACAAAGCATCAAACACTGATCCAGAATTTTCACGTAAATTCTTGGATGCATTTAAGCCGAATCATCTTGTGAATTCGGGAGTGTCAGACACTTTAAAGAAGACAGGCTGTATACTCAAGAGATGCTTCCTGGTCTGAGCTGCCATCCTATAAAGCAGAGGGAGATGCACGTTAGGGTGGTGGTTGCCTCCAGAGGAAAAACCTTCAGGGGACTGACCCTCTCATCTCTTAAAAGTGATTTCTTACCTTCTGTTATATGAAAATATAATTTCTCCAGGAGATGTGAGTCATATGCAGTATGAACAGGGATCATTTAAGAATGGGTTTCCAGTTTGAGTTTATGAGAAGGCTTAGTTTGCTCTTAATCTCACTATATAATGAGTTAGGACATATTATGACAATACAACACTTCCAATCTTGGAAACATTACCAAAATCCTTAAGTAGTAGTAACAGAGCATCTTATAAATATTAACAGTAAAAGAACAAAAAGACAAGTGATAAGGAACATCTATAATTTCCCCCAAGCACCTTTTATAAAGAGCTAGATGAATAAAAACCTGAAACATGATGAAATCCGATGTTACAGACTCCCCACACATTCTACGTGAGGATGTTTCCCTCTCTTCAGGTCAAGAAGGGAAAGGAACAGACACCAACAGTGGGAAAGGGGCTGTGATCGCTGCTATTTCACTGTGAATCTATGTCTTCTATGACTTGCCTAATAACATGAGAGGGAGTGCATTTTTCTCTCATGAAAAATGCAAGGACGAAATCATGCCCCGAGAAAAAGCAGGACTCCTCGGTCTGGGGCAGGCTCACCACTAACCCCCAGAATGAATTTGCACAAATCACTTAACCTCTTTGTCTCTGCCCCTTGGAGAGACTGGTTCACCTGTTCTCTGAGAAAATTACTTTCCTCGCTAGAATATTTGAGTCCTAATTGAAGTTTGTAAAGTGCTGTGACATCCTTATTTCAAGTATATTGCGAACATAACCTTCACTCTGATAAGGAAAGAGGGGCCTCCTGGAGATGTATCTGACATCTAGACACTCAGCCTGGGTGAAAACCTTGTCCCTTCCAGTTCCCCTGATGCTCCAGATGGAAGCTGATCACAGCACACGGGGGCAGGCAGGGGGGCGGGGCTTGCACCATAAAACCCAGACTGCCTCAGAGACAAACCTATGTGCGCTTCTCCCAAACATGCTCGCCCTCGCTACCTGTCGGTGGGGTCCCTGCACAGGTATGCATCCATTTTGGGTGGACAACCTGACATAGAGTCACCATTTTTTTGAGATTTCAAAATACACTGCATTAGGTGTTAACGAAAGGGCCCACCAACCAAACAACAGTAAGCCGGGATTTTTAAGGCTGATTGAAACTCTTGGGTCCTCTCACACTCTTGTCACTACAACCGAGAACACTTGTTACATGTCTAGAGTTTGGGGACGAACCCCTGTCTCTGAGTCAAGGTCTTCTTAGGGACTGGACCCAGAAATCTGCATTTAAACTGGATTTTCAGGTGATTGTTTTTTTCTTGCATTGACTTGTAAAAATCTTTAGAATCAAACGCATTATTATTATTTTAAAATTTTATTTCTTAATCTGACAGAGAGAGCACAAGCAGGGGGAGCAGCAAAGGGAGAGGGAGAAGCAGACTCCCCACTGAGCAGGGAGCCTGAGGACACAGAACTCGATCCCAGGACCCTGAGATCATGACCTGAGCCGAAGGCAGATGCTTAACTCACCGAGAAGCCCAGGTGTCCTTAAAACATTTTTTTTTCCATTTCTCCCTTACCCCAAGTAGGACTACACACACACACACACACACACACATACTTGTTATGGATGAACTGTGTGTCTCCCCAACAATCATATGCTGAAACCTAACCCGTGAAGTGGTGGTGTTAGGAGGTGAGTCTTTGGGAGGTGATGAGGTCATTATGGGATTAGTGCCATTATAAAGGAGACCCCATAGAGTTCCTCACCCTCCACCATGTCAGGGCACTGGGAGAAGACATCATCATCCATGAACCAGGAAGCCCTCACCAGGCACTGAATCTGTGGACACCTTGATCCTGGACTTCCCAGGCTCCATAAATGTGAAAAATAAATTTCTGTTGTTTATAGGCCACCCAGGTTATGGCATTTTGTTAAAGCAGCCCAAACAGACTAGGGATATATATATATATATATATATATATATAATCTCCTAAAAAAACTATTTCCACTTCAGTCTTATGTATAACGTTATAATGAGCTGCTAGAGATATCAAAGACACACACATGAGATTCAGTACAAGTATCAATTCCAGATTATCATCACTTACGCTTATCTATTCCTACCTTCTTAGCAGCAGAGTCAGGGATTTAAAAACAACAAAATCCAAATTTAGATTTGTACGTGTCCATGTGCATTTCCCCATTTGTCCCAGCCCAATGGGAGTGACAATCACTTTTTTTCATTTTTATGGGCACCAAGAATGATACATTAAAGTCTATGGCTTCATTAACCTAAAAGAGATGTTTCAATACATAGAAATGAAAAATCTCAATGATGAGAAAACATTGGGTTATAATTTAATTGACAATATTTTTCCTTTCCTGGGCGTGGTAAAATAAGGATATATTTTTGGTTAGAAGACATCTTAGCTTTGATCAAATATCTTAACCATTAGCTCTTTTAAAGGAAGAGAGGAATTAGCCTCTTTTTATCTGGCAAAGTACTGAGCTAAAACTTTTCATGGGTTATCTCATCTGATATTTACAAATAAGCTTTAACACGTGAAGAAGGGAAGGAAGCTAAGTATCTAGGACCACAGGGCTTGTAAATGTTGCAATTTGAGTATTAGCAGATCTATCTGGCTTTCCATATAGCAGACTTTCTCTTGTGGCTTAACGACATGTCTAGTAACTACTCTGCCCACATTATGCCTGGCACTGTTCTAAACACCTGACAGGATTAACAAACTTAACTTTTAACAATCCTTATTACCCCCATTTTAGAAGTGAGGAAATTATGCCACAAAAAGATTTGCACAATGTGGCACATGGTTTGGAAATGCCAAAACACTGTAGGTTCTAGAATATATACTCTTAGTATCCTTGTAAGACTACCTTCATCAGTACAGCCTTTTCCAGAGATTCACAAATTATCTTGAAAGATCATTCCATGGGCAGCTTTGTTAACTGTGCATGGTAATAGTCTGATGTGAAGCTAGCCACAGTCTAACTCTATCTTCCCTCTTTTTTTAAACTTTCATCAAATGGGTGACAATATCAAGCATGTACATGACATTTTTCCAAATAATATATTTTTAGTAAATTTTAATAGCAAAATAGTTTATTATAATAGTATAATAATATAACATTATAACATAGCAGTATAATAAATTATAGCAAAAATAATACTTAAGCGTCTCATGCTCTACCAACTGAGCTAGCCGGGCACCCAATAATAGCGAAACTAATAATAGAGTTAGGGAGGTCATTATTTTCCCAGTAAATACATTATTCCAATTAACATTGCTTTATTTTTTTATTTTTATTTTTTTTAAAGATCTTATTTATTTATTCATAAGAGACAGAGAGACAGAGGCAGAGGGAGAAGCAGTCTCCCTACTGAGCAGGGAGCCCAATGTGGGACTCGATCCCAGGACCCCGGGATCCCATGATCATGACCTGAGCCGAAGGCAGACGCTTAACCATCTGAGCCACCCAGGCACCCAACATTGCTTTATTTTCTAAAGTTTATCACATGAAAAGATAAAAACAATTAGTTGCTATTTAAAAATGCTTATTCTTTGATATAACACAATTCTAATCAATAAAATCCCAAGGCAAGAAAATATGATCATCAGAATATATGCAACAAAGATAATAAAACCGATGGTGGTTTTCTCTCATGAATATTGAAATCAGATTGTTGATGCATTTTCAAGAGAAGCATAGGTGAAGACTAATTTAAAAGAAACATGATTAATGAGCACATTTAATACGTTTTTATATGAAAACAAGCTGATTTGGTTCTCATGGAGAAAGAGAGAGAAAGGTTCAAAAAGTTCCAGGAGATAATCATGGAAAATATTAATAATGGATAATGGCTCTGTCATTTAATTTTTCAATAATATCATTGTGTGGTTTGTGAGAGTTTCCAATAATTTTAGAAAAATGTCAAAAATATTGTCTGGGCATGTTATAATAATGTGAATAAACAGAAGGTAAACTGAAGTGATGTTTATTCAAACAAAGAATACTTAGTTGTGTTTTGGGGTTATGGTTTCTTTTGTCTCTCCTTAAATGTTCTACAGTTTACGAGGGATGCATATTTCTAGCTGTTGCCCCAGGATACACTCAAGTTCAAGTCATTGGGCTACTTACACTGTGCATTTTCCATGCCTGTCAAGGGATGTCTTAACATCAGTCCAGGATAAAAGAAACAGTTTCTGTTAAATGGGAAAATGAAGTCAAAGGAGGCTGGAAGGATTTGAAGACGGCCATCACTTAGACCCAGAGAGACTGGACTGTGGCTAAGATAACTTGAAAGAACTGTTGCTTTTTGTATGATTATTTTCCATAATTCTATGGAAAAACTTTTCTACTAAAAAAAAGTTTTTTTTGTTTTATTTTGTTTTGTTTTTGCTTCCTCTGTCAAGTTTTCTGTCCAAATTCTGTGGAATTAAAAAAAAAATAATAATACTGGGTAAGAAAAAAGAAAAACATAGAAAGGTGGTGGTTATAATATACCAAACATATTCCTTACAGAATAGTCTATCACTAAATGTACTGATCTAGAAAAGATGAAGAGTGTTTGGTGTTTATTTTTGCACAGGGATGATTTGGAGGAGGCACAAAACAGAATAAAGGGTTTCTAAGCAAGTTTTTAAAGTCCTTCTCACAACACCCCACCTTCAGAGTAAAACCAAAGAAATGATTCCCTGCACATTCAGTCACTGATGGCGAGCGAGCGATGCACCAGCCCCGCTATGACAGGTGCTAGAGAGGAAGATAGTGTCTGATCTTCCTGAGGCTGCTCTAGGCTGGGCAGATGGTCGAAGCATCCTCATATTGTATGAGTTCTGTTTTCTCCTTTTTCTACTCATTTCTATACAGGGAGATGGTCCATATGGGGATTTTTTCCAAATAGGTTTTAGACACGGACTGAGCTTTCTTCCTTTGGATTTCTTCTGTTCTACAGAAAAGACAGCGTCTTTAACAGCTCTTGACCACTAGGATCCTGGCGGTCCCCCTCGGAGAAAGGGGTTCCCACACCCCCTGAACTGCCCGCGAAAGAACAGAACGTGGCCACGTTTAAATCTGCGTGGACGGCCTCTTACAAGCTGAGAAACTTCCACCACAATTTAGAAGTTAACTTGATTTACTCCAGTCGATATTTTACCAAACCAAACTTCTCAATCTATCCTTATTTTAATTTCTCATGTGAGTTTGTACCGAATGAAAGATCTGTCCTATGGAGCCTGATTCATGGACTTTTCCACTCAGAGACGACACTAGGGAAGATGAGCACAATACTGCAGACTTGTTTCCTGGCTGGGCTGAAATCCTGCTTGAATTCCTAATCTTAACATCAAGAGTCAGTTAATAGAATTTAATATTCTTTTTTTTTTAAAAGGTTTTATTTATTTATTTGACAGAGAGATAGAGAGAACAAGTAGGCAGAGAGGCAGGCAGAGGGAGAGGGAGAAGCAGACTCCCTGCTGAGCTAGGAGCCTGATGCAGGGCTCCATCCCAGGACCCCGGGATCATGACCCGAGCCGAAGGCAGACGCCCAACCGACTGAGCCACCCAGGCGCCCAGAATTTAATATTCTTATAAACTTTCTCCCACCTCTCCTCTCCTTGGATGGTTAAACTGGAAAATTTCTCTTGTTTCATACTACCAGGATTGACCTTCTATGCTACAGTACAGCCCAGATTAATTAGGTGGATGAAAATCAATGTGTTAATTAGCAATTAAAAAAATAAGACACACTCCCAGTCCTGAGAAGTTCAATGGCTTAATTTTTCCAAATGCTGGAGGGATGGGTGCATCTACACACGTACATGGACTCACACTTTTGCTGGCCATAAAAGAAAAAAGGAAACTGAAATGTGGCAAAATACAGACACTGATGTCACAGCCCTCACCACAGTGACATCCCTCCCGATCAGACTGTAAGAAATTGACTTCCTGCCTGGCAGGAACTTGTATCCAAGTTTGTTATGGCCACAAGATTCATCTTCCTCGTATTGACAGTCATTAGAAGATCTTCTTATAAATCACTTCATATGAGATAGCCATTATTTGTTTCTACCAATCTGGACTTGGCCGAGAAATAATAATAATATGTAAGTATTAAAATCACATTTCTCTCTCCTACACATATTTGCACACAAACATATGGACACACAGGGATTTTCTTCCCATTAAAAAAGAATGGTCACTTGCTATGATTTTGTTGGGTGTGTTACAGGTATATATAGACCCCTCTCACTTTTACTTCCAGGAATCACAAAAAAATAAAATAAATAAAATAATTATACTCCATGATGGTATAATTATATCCTATCTTATATTTTCAAAGCTTTCTTCTTTCATATTGATTTAGATTCTTAAAAATAATTATGATCTTACGTTTTTACATGTGTTCACTATTAAAATCTGTTTTGAAGCAAGCATAATAAAAGCTAACCAACACATAATCAGTCATCCCTTCCAGGACTTTATTAGTACAAACACAACTCAGTGATCTAAACTCTGCGAAGTAAATAGAGACTAGGAGCCTGCAGCTTAGACTCTGTGAAATTAAGAAAAATGAGATACAAAGCAAGAAGTGCAAGGAAAATGTCACTTGTGGAAGAAAGCAATCCCCTGATACAAAAAACCAAAGTGATAGATGATCCTGAAAACTTCCTCTGCTCTAATGAAAAGATGTGAGCGCGAGTTTTACCTGCTCATTGTTATTAATTACACATCAAGCTTACGACACTGCACTTAAGACCAAACTGGAGAAGAGCGAATTATCACCCGATTAAAGCTTGTCAGGGAGGCAGAGCCCTAACAGTTACTCATAATGAGGTGCCCACAGCCGACAGCGCCCCCGACTCCGCTTTCAGTACCTTCTCTGGGAAGGTGTGGAGGCTACAGGAAACACCACAGAAGGGAATTTTCATTTATTTCCTTTTCTAATTAAGTTGGAGACTCTTCTGTCATTTTAGCCTCAAGGAAGATCATATAACGAACTATTTTAACAATGTGTAATAAAGATGAGTGTTTTTCAAATTAATGTAAAAATAAGGCAAAAATCCTGATTTTGTTTTAAAAAGGATTTTTTGGTGATTAAATCAATTTTCAAAATGTTCCTAAAATACCTGTTCAGAGGCTATAAAAATAACTATACTCGGTCTCACTGCCTTAATTACCTAAAAAAAGATTCATGTCCTCAATGTACTTACAAAAAATTAATTAACTTATGCAACGTAGAGAGAGCAAGGCTAAGCATACCTTTCTTTCCATTTATCTGTAAAATCAGAGCCTTGATGTTGGGAGGATCTAAGTGGAAAGAAAATAAAATGAAAAAATAGGAGGCCCTGTGGATTGCAGTGCCCTGTTGAAGGCATTTACTTACTACGACCATAAAATTAGTTAATATTTGTATAGTGCTTAAAATACAGTAAGTACTTTCCAAACACTTTGTATGTGGAAACTCATTCAATCTTCACCATAATCCTGTAGGGAATATTATTGTCCCGATTTTACATAAGGCAGATGTTAGGTGACTTGTCCAAATTCACACCAAAAAATACATGGTGAAGCCAGAAAATGAACCCAGACAATATATCTGCATAATTGATACTTTTGATTACTACACTGTAACACATGCCAAGCTCCTTTTATCCTCTAAAACTAAAAACCGAAGGGTTACATGACCACACTGGGATGGAAAGGGTTGATCTCTGAGGCTCTCTCAGTGTCCCAATGCCAAAACGGGACCTTGCCATTTGTGATAGGATGGATGACCCTGGACAACATTATGCTAAATGAAATAAAGCAGACACACAGAGACTCACACTGCATGATCACACTGACAGGTGGAATCTGAAATAGTCTACCTAAAGAAATGGAGGGTGGAATGGTGGCTTGCCAGGGACCTGGAGGTGGGGGAAATGGGAAGATGTGGCCAACCGGCAGAAATTTCCTTGATAGGATGAACGAGTGCCGTGGTTCTAATATAGAGCATGGTGACCAAAGTTAATAATACTGTATTGTATACTCAAAATTTGCTAAGACAGTTGATCCAAAGTGCTCTTACCACAAAGTAAATAAGCAAACACAAATGACTGTATAACAGGATAGATTTGTTAGTTAACTTGATTGTGGTAATCATTTTGCAATGCATACATATACTAAAATATCACATCACACACCTTAATACAATATTTACTTGTCAAGTATACCACAATGAAGCTGGAGAAAATAAAATAAAATAAAATTAGACCTCAGAAATCATCAATAGCATGTCTTCGGTATATCCAGCAAGGATATCTTGTTTACATATTTTCTCTCTGCAACTTCCTTTCTGCAAAGGAATCCCAAATCCTTAATCCCTATGATAAAATAATACAAATACTGCATATAGAATTTACATGCCTTAAATAATAACTAAACACTCTATTTTTTTTTTCTACTGAAGGAGCCCTCATGTTTAGAAGAACAAGAATGTAGCTGCAAGAGGCCTAGAAAAATATTCCAAAAATTGAATTTGTAAGGAAAAATTTCCTTGAGATTTTTGTTTGTGTTTGCTGTTTGCTTAAACACATCTGTGTGTATTTGGCATTCATCTCCATCAAAAAGCTTTATCATTCTCCAAAATGGTGCTCAAAACTTTCATTTGCTGGAAAATCATAAAATAGGAACATCATATACCCGGACGATGAGTGACAGGATGTTGAGCCAACTGTCTTGAAAATTATTCCCGATATCATATGGTGGACAGACGACTTAGGCACTGCCCTTCTTGGTCCCACCTCCTGGGATTTGCACCCTTCCCTTTATTATGGTCATGAGCATGACTTGTGACTTGCACTGAATGAACAGCACACAGCCCAGATGATGAGATGCGTGCACTTACCTTGACTGCACACTAAGACCACGGCCCTCTCACTGTCACACTCCTTGTTGGCTCTGGAGGAGCACGCGCCATGTTGTGGGCTGTCTGTGCTATGAGCCCCAGGACTTGAGGGCTGATCTCCAGCAAAAAACCATGAAGCCCTATGACTGAAAGGAATTTAATTCTGCCAATAAAAGTTGACCCTTCGGGCGCTTGGGTGGCTCAATCGGTTAAGCGACTGCCTTCGGCTCAGGTCATGATCCCGGAGTCCCGGGATCGAGTCCCGCATCAGGCTCCCTGCTCGGCAGGGAGTCTGCTTCTCCCTCTGACCCTCCCCCCTCTCATGTGCTCTCTCTCATTTTCTCTCAAATAAATAAATTAAAAAATCTTAAAAAAAAAAATTGATCCTTCTTTAGCTGAGCCTCACATGAGACCACAGCCCAGCTAACACCTTGACTGCAGGCTTGGGAGGCCCTGAGCAGAAGACCCAAGCAAGCTGTGCCCAGACACCTGACCCATGGAGACTATGGGTAATGTTAAGCCTCTGTGTCAGTGGTCAGTTGTTAAGTAGCAACAGTAAACTAATGCAGATTGCCTTTGCCTCAAATTTCCAAAGCCTTTCTTCCCATAGCAATCCCATGGTGCCATTATCTTCATGAACGCTGTGCCATCCCTTCTAGTTCCCTAGCTTAATTTCTAAGGAATAAAATGTGTATTGCAAACCAGTCCAAACTTACTGGTTTGAATTTTTAATTCTATTTTTTGGTATTGCAAACTAGTAATTCCTTTTAATAATTTTAGATTATGCATTCATCAATCACATTTTTAAATACTGTATGTTCTGTGAACTAGATGTTCTGTGTACTAGGTGGTGAGGATATGAGATGCATAACTCTGCTCATAATTCTTCTCTTAAAGGAGATCATAGACAATGGAAGGAAAAACATAATGCTTTAAATCAAGTGGGAACAATGCCAATTTGACACATGCATTCATTGCTATGGATGTAACAAAGAAGGAAAAGGAGAAACCACACTTCAGATGGGACGTGGCATTGCAGAGGAGAACAGAGCCTCTGGAGCAGGACTCCTGTGTGTCAAACCCTGACTCTGTCACTAACTAGCTGAATGATGCTGGGAATATGAATTCAATTCCCTGAGTCTCTATTTCCTCTAAGATGGAATTGGATAAAACATTACTCCTTCCTTTATAGTGTTGTAGCAAATAAGTTAATATAAATGAATGGTTGGCGTGACCATAACTTATCACAGGAGTGGTTAAGGGAGATTTCCCCAGGAAGAAACTCCAGAGCTGGTTTGTGAGTAGCAGGAGGCAGTCTGCAGGCTCAGGGTGGCCTGATGGCAAGAGCACGCAGGGACCTGCTGCAGCTCTGCACAGGGGCACGGAGGCTGCTGCTGAGCAGGTGGTTAGAAATGAGCCTGGAGGGGCAGTCAGGGGAGGATTCTGAGAGGCCATCCCTGATGTGTCAAGGAGTGTGGCTTTATCTGGAAGGCGACAAGTCTAGATGCACCTGTCCTGACTTTTCTCAGCACCTCTTCTTACAACTGTCAGTTTTAAATGTACAATAGAATTCCTCTTGTGTCCTCTCCATGATAAGACCAGCAAAAGTGCCAGTGAAGGATGTATCAGATAACTATAGATGGTGTCCCGTGAGCCATCTTGGCAATTTCACCTCTCTGCCCTAAAAGATCATGGTTTGTCTCCTGGAAAATGCTTCTCCAGGGCAAAACAGTATTTAACAAAAAGTGGGCATAAGACCTGAATGACACCTACCGCAGAAGATACATTGATGGCAAATAAGCTTATGAGAAGATGCCCCACGTCCTGTGTCTTTCAGGAGAGAGATGCTGCCGTGTATCTAGTACCATGGCGATGATCTGGAAGAGTCCGAACACCCAGTGCTGGTGAGGATGTGCAGCAAAAGGGCAATCTCCCCGCACTGATGGTGGGAACGCAAATCACGCCGTCGCTTCGGAAGAGAATTTGGCAGTTCCTTACAAAGTGAAACGTAATTAGACTATCTAATCTAGCAAATGCATTCCCACGTATTTACCCAAATCAGTTAAAAACTTATGTTCACATAAAATCTGAACAAAATATTTACAGCAGCTTTATCCATGATTGCCAAAATTTGTAAGCAACCAAGTTGTCCTTTCATAATAGGTGAATAGGTGAAAAACCATGGTATAGCCTTATAGTGGAATACTATTCGGCTAAATCAAGAAATGAGCTATCACACCACAGAAAGACAAGGAAGGATTTTAAATGTGTTTTTCTAAGTGAAAGAACCTAGTATGTATGATTCCAACTATATGACATTCTGGAAGAGACAAAACCACAGAAAGGTGAGTTCAAGTTTTATTTCACAGCACAAGTAAAAATGAGCTTAGATGCCTCAGTATATAACAAGGTGACGTACTTTTCTATTAAGATGTAATTGGCATGTAATACTGTGTAAGTTTGAGCTGTGCAAAATGTTGGTTTGAATGTATATATTGCAATATGAAGGAGTCCCTTCTTTTTTAACTGAATCTGATAATTGTCATATTGACCATCCTACAGTTTGCTTCTATTTTATTTTTAGAAGAGAAAAACATAATCATTTTAATAGAATAATTAAATATTTCCATTTAATTATACCCACTGAGCACTGTATTGCTTTTGGAATTACCTTTAACCAAAAGCAAAAGACAGTTGAAAGGTAGTAAGATTTTGAGAATAAGGTACCATTGGTAGACCCGCAAACACTGCTCAAGAACATAAGTGCCCTTCAGGTACATCTGGAACCCATTTTCCATAGAATTGTGAATCCTTATTGAAGACTACACAATGATTCGGTCCAATTCCTGCCACTAACACGTGCTCCGCTATTGAGAATATGCTTGAAAAATAGTTTTTCATATAACATGGGCCTACGCTATCAATTAGGTAGAAGAAAATGTCACAGACAGTGAAGATTCTTATTAAAATTTGATTTTGGTCTAGTTAAGGCTCAACACACAACTCTGATCTGAAGATCAGAGTTGTGTCAGAATAAAGGCCAAAAGAAAAAGAGATCAGTATCAAATATTTTAGTCTTGAGGTTAATACATTTGCTTATAGAACCACAGTGAACCATCCATTTTAAGGAAGAAGCTAGTTTGGTACCATAAGGAGATTCTAGATCTTTTTAAGGGCAACAATATTTCTTGGCTCAAGGTGGTAATAATTATATACCTACATTTGATGTGCAAAGATATTATGGATAAAAAGAGTTTAAAATTCCTTTAACAAATAATTGTTAATCTAGAACTACTTAAAGAGAGTGTTGTGTGTGTGTATGTGTGTGTGTGTGTGTTCACCACTATTTCCCTTGTTGTTAGTCTGTTAGGGTGTTACTACCTGATACAAATACCTTCCAAAATCAGTGATTATCCTCTTAACTATTAATATAAATAGAATTCACTGTATCACAAAGATTGCGTTAACTGAGCTAAGGTGGAACCTCTAAATGACATCTCAGGATAGTACAAGTTTTATATGTAGTTACAACCATGTCTCATCTCATATTACAGGGGCAACGACCTAGAAGTGCAAATGTTAGGCAGTAAATACTGACTTAATTTTTAACAATTATTTTCATAATACAAAGACCGACTTGATCCTGTCCTTCCCCTTCAATTAAGTATACCAACCCTCTAAGCATCTACAGACAAAAGAGAAGAGAAGCAAAGATCAGAGCCTACTGGGGGCGGAAAGTGAACGACATTACTGGGTCCTGCACCATCAGTTGAGGTTTCCAAATGGAGATTCTGGAAAACGGATAGTCAGGGAGAGCAGAGAGTCAGAGAATGGAGTCCGGGAGGGGAAAGCACCTCATGTTTCTAAAGCCAGTTTTCTTGTCAGCAACGTAAACATGATGAAACCAACTCTAATAAGATTCTCACCTATAGATTTCAATGTAAATTTAACAAACATAATGAAGAAATGTCATTTCTTCTATTCTAATAACTTTTATGCACAAATGCATAGGTTAGTAGTCATATCCATGCCCATGATGAATTGCCCAATGAAATTTAAGACTTTCCAAAATGAAATATGAATAACTTTTATATTTTAATATTCACAAGTCAGTTCTCTAACACTAGTTTATAGCATATGTTATTTTAAAACATTACGACTATCATTGGAAGACAGGCCTGTCCAAATTTTATCAAAATACATTATCTCATCTACCAAATATTACTGGAGATTTACCTAGGGTATGGTTTAAAAAGATTTCAAGGCAGTAAAACTCCACAAACTGCATTAAAATACAGGTTTGAAAAGAAAGTTTACTTTAGAGGCACCTGGGTGGCTCAGTCGTTAAGTGTCTGCCTTCAGCTCAGGTCATGATCCCAGAGTCCTGGGATCAAGTCCCACATCAGGCTCCCTGCTCTGCGGGAAGCCTGCTTCTCCCTCTCCCACTCCCCCTGCTTATGTTCCCTCTCTCGCTGTGTCTCTCTCTGTCAAATAAATAAATAAAAAATCTTTAAAAAAGAAAAAAGTTTACTTTATCCACATTCACATTACCTGGAATCTTCGCTGCTATTCTTATCATGTACAAAATTAATCTGTTGAGTCACAATCAGTGGAGTTAAAATATGCAAAAATGGGGCATACGTTGTCTTGTTGATTATCTATTCTCTATTGTGAATATATCTTTTTTTATAATTTTGAGGAAAATAGCCTATGAAAATGAATAAATTAGGAAAGACAGAGTAGGTAGCAATTCTACCTGAAATTGGGAAAGAAAAGCCCCAAATACTCATTGTTAAGTGTGAATTGAAAGAAAAGAAATGCAAATGCAGGAATATCCATGATTAAGTTTGGAAGACATCAGAAAAAGTGGAGAAATGAAGGCTGGAATCGCCAAGGAGAGAACAGAGCAATAAATGAGTAAGAAACCAGTAACAACGTGACAGTAAAGCAGCGGGGACAAACTGAAAATAAAATAGCCCAGTTTGCTCTTTAGCCGTGCTTCTGAACACGCGAACCGTAGGAGGTGTTCCTGTAAATACATTACTTAAAAATCAGTATTTCTCGTCAAGAGAGTGGTTCAGGGCGCCTGGGTGGCTCAGTTGGTTAAGCGACTGCCTTCGGCTCAGGTCATGATCCTGGAGTCCTGGGATCAAGTCTCGCATTGGGCTCCCTGCTCAGCAGGGAGCCTGCTTCTCCCTCTGACCCTCCCCCTTCTCATGTGCTCTCTCTCATTCTCTCTCTCTCAAATAAATAAATAAAATCTTTAAAAAAAAAAAAAAGAGAGAGTGGTTCATCTAGGGGAGAGGGAGGAATTTTAATGGGGGAGGGTCACCTGGAGGGCTTCTGAGGTGTTGGCACTGTCTCTCTTGTTCTATGTAGTAGTTGTACAATAGCTTATTTAATAGCAAGCTGTTAAGTTTTATTTTCCAATAAAAAGTTGAAAAGAAAAAAAAAAATCAGTATTTCTCTCCTATTTAGCATTACCCTAGATTTCCCAAGAATTCTCCGGGAATTTTAATAAAAACATGAATAGAAGGATAATACTTCAAAATTATTACTACGAGCCGTGAAAACTTGACAAAGACGAAGTGATTTCTGTTGAAAACTACAAGAGAAAACAGGCACTAAAGTATGAGTAAAATAGATGGACTGCAGAGCCCCGCGTATGCATGGGGACTGCATGGGGACCACAGCTTCCTTGGCCGCTCCCAGCCTGCGTCCCCAGCTGACCCCGCTCCTCCTACCCTCTGCCCGGCGGGGCTTCTCAAGCACCACCTCTCTCCCTGGGGCGGTGTGGATCCCCTGCCTGTGGTTGCGTATGAGGAGTCATTTACTTAGTGCGACTTCACGTGCGTGGGTACATATGTCTGCATGCACATATGCATGCCACCGCTGGAAATCTGTCTCCCCCGCAAAATACATCGAAGTCCCTGGCCCTGGCCCATCACGTGTGGCCTCATCTGCAAATAGGGTCGTTGCAGATGTGGATGCAAGGAGGTCATGCAGGATTAAGGTGGGGCTTAATCCAGTGTTCTTCAGAGGAAACTGAAATGAGGACAGAGACACACACTTAAGGGGAAAAGCCACACGAAGGAGGCAGACATCGGAGCGATGTCCCCAGGAGCCAAGGGAAATCTGTGAGCAGAAGCCAGGGGCAGGGCAGGAAAGATGCTCCCCTAGAGTCACCAGTGAGGGGAGTTCCTGCCCGCGCCGTGGCCTTGGACTTCTGGCCTCCAGACTGCAGAGAAGACATTTCTATGTTGGGCCACCCAGTTTGTGGTACTTTGTTATGGCAGCCCTGTGAAGTTAATACTGCTGGTTTGTCATTCATTCATTCATTCACTTATTTATGGCAGGAGCCCCAGGAGAGTAGGAGGGCAGGGCAGGGCCAGGCCATCCAGCCTCAAGCATGACAAGTAATAGGAGCAGGATGGGTGCCTGTTGAGTCAAGGGTTACTTAAGATGCAGGTATTAAGATGGGTACTTGAGGAAGAAAGAAATGAGATAAAAATGTAAATAAAATACAAGTGATCCAGCTTGAGAAAAGTCATCTACCTTCTTCAGAGAGATAACTCTCCGCCAAGGATCTTTTTCATTTTTCTTTTTTTCTTTTTTTCTTTAAGATTTTTTTATTTATTTGAGAAGGAGAGAGAGAGAGAGAGAGAGAGAGAGAGAGAGAACGAGTGGGGACAGGGCTGGAAGGAGAGGGAGCAGCAGACTCCCCCTGAGCAAGGAAGCCGACGTGGGACTCGATCCCAGGACCCTGAGATGACCTGAGCCGAAGGCAGCCGCTTAACGACTGAGCCACCCAGGCGCCCCTCTACCAAGTATCTTTTAATGTTTACATGCATTTTTTGAAAGCCCATTCTAGCTGCTATTTGTAGCACACTGCTTCCTACTTCATCCAAATCCTATCTTTTCTGTTGATGAATATTCTTATGTTCCAAAGAGAAGAGAACATCATGGAAAGGTAAACTTTCAGTTCTTAAGACCTCATAGCCCCTATATATTTTGACTGAGAAATATTAAAACTACTGATGGAAGTAGTCTTTCATGTCCTTACCCTTGCAAACCCAGGTGCAGATGAAGACTACGTTGCAAAACATGAATACAATGGTCTGAGTATTCCAGTGTGCAAATAATCAGGCCTTACTCGGATGAAATCCTTGCAGAGATACTTAATTTGAACTTAATCGGTACCATTATTTTATCCTACTTAAATGATGCCAAATTAAGTCAGAGAAAAATAATACCTACTCTTGTCCGATTGCAGTTTCTGTGAAGCTATAACATGAAGAGAGAACTTCAAATTCTATGCTCGTTCTGCTCATTTTCATTTTTGCAAGAAAAAAAAAAAACAAACACCTTGGTTTTGCTATCTGAGCCCACAGCAACATGTGGGTAAGATGAGGTGCACTGAAGTGTAAGCAATGGATAAAGATCAAAGGACGTGCTCCTTCTGTTCCACCCACACCATCCCGAGTAATCGGCTGCACAGGCTAGAGTCTGGAAATGACAACCGGGTCCATGTGTCTTCTCAGGAAGAAAACAAAACAAAATAGGACATTCTGTGCAAAGCAAGTCAAAAAACTGTGGGATGTCATTTTGTGGAACTTCTCAGTCAGGTGACATATTCAGGGGTATGCCCAACATCCAGATGACCTGCACTGCTCTGATCTTGTGTCCCCTGTCACCTCTCTGCTGGCTGTCTTTGCCTTGCTGCTCCTCAGGGTGTGTCCCCTCCCACCTGTGGCCCTGTCCCCCAACCTGGTGCCACACTGACAAAGTGAACACAGGGCTTGCATTCAATCACCAGTGGATGAGGAGAAGCTACTTACTTGGAGCAAAGCTGGGAGTCCTGGTGAAAACACCTGAGCTGAGTCATGGTGGGGACATGAGCTTTTGATGGGTAATCAAGGTTTGCAAAACTGAGTTCACAGGTTTACAATATCAAGACACTTCTTTCCCAGGCCTGTTTTGTGAATCAAAGTGATGGAGTTTTAGAATATATGTGAGGTTCAGTGGGGTGAGGTCCAGAGTCAGTGACCAAGAAAGAATTCTTGAGGCATCTTTGGTGCAAAAAGGTGGTTTATTAAAGCATGGGGACAGGACCTGTGGGCAGAAAGAGCTGCTGCCCTGTGGTCTTGAGGAGTGCTGATTATATACTCAAGAGTTGGGGAGGTGAGGACAAAGAGGGTGTCCAGGAGGACTGTCCTATGCTAAAGAAGACTCTCAGGTTAATGGAGACCTGGTTATTGTCAAGCCAAGCTGTTTTTCCCTCTAAAGAGGCACTAACATGGAAGACAGTTGGGAGTTTCCTGGAGGGATGTTACATTCCTCCTATCACACGTCCTTGTCAACGGGCTTCAGGTTTAGAAGAAATTCAATTTTGGGGCGCCTGGGTGGCTCAGTTGGTTAAGCGACTGCCTTCGGCTCAGGTCATGATCCCGGAGTCCTGGGATCGAGTCCCGCATCGGGCTCCCTGCTCGGCAGGGAGTCTGCTTCTCCCTCTGACCCTCCCCCCTCTCATGTGCTCTCTGTCTCTCTCATTCTCTCTGTCTCAAATAAATAAATAAAATCTTTAAGGAAAAAAAAAAAAAGAAGAAATTCAATTTTATTTACATTTCCTTCTGCTTCAGCCTCCCTCAATTTTATGGAGGGGAGGGTGATGTTAGGGCTTCAGGAAACTGAGTTATGGGTCTCTGGAAGTTAGGCTATTGATAAGAAAGCTTCTTCCTCGTAAATCACTAAGATATTTGTAAACTGACAGAGACTGCTGTCCTGCAGGACTGTGATCTCTATCACTTAACCATTTGTTTCTCCTTTAGGGCAGCCGGAGTGCCTGAGGAATGTCACACATATCCGAAAGGGGGGGGAGGTGTAGGGTGACAGCTTCTGCTTTGTCCTCAGCGAGTCTTCTGCTCCTTCGTCAAAAGACCACAGGCACAGAAGCTGGAGGAAGCGGACTAACATCTCACCACTTACAATGGGACAGTGAGGGAAGAAAGCTGGCAAAGAACGACTTAAAAAAGAAAAAAAAAAAAAAAAAAACAAAAAAAACCCCACATCAGCTTCCCCTCTCTCTCCTGCTCCAAGAACTCTCCATAGATGTCATTAGCATCTCAGCCACCATGACACGCCAAGTAACTGGTTTATTAGCCTCGACTCAATCTTTTTTTTGTTTTTTTTAAAGATTTTATTTATTATTTATTTGAGAGAGAGAGGTCATGAGCTGGGGGTAGGAGGGAGAAGAAGTAGACTTCCCACTGAGCAGGGAGCCCAATGAGGGACTCGATCCCAGGACCCTGAGATCATGACCTGAGCCAAAGGCAGACACTTAACTGACTGAGCCGCCCCTGCGCCCCTTGACTCAATCCTTTATGGCTTCTCTTTACAGAATATTCCAGAGCATATGGTGCTTCTCCTTCACTTGACTTCCAGCCTGTGCTACTCAGGGATGCACTCTTTCTCAAACTCAACTTCACCGTGACCTTGAATGCCATCACTTCTTTGAAACCCAAAGCAAGGCATCTCGAAATTATTTTCTATTACCTGACAGAGTAAATCTGTTTATGCAGCCACTGGCTTGGTGCTACAGAAAAAAGTCCTTCATAAACGCTGGTGATGATAATATTTGGGGGGAAAATATTAAGTGCTTTTCAATTTATGCATAACCTTCCCAGGCCCAGCTGTATTTAATGGAGTTGTAACCTGTCATAGCTCTTTATTCTCCTTCCTCTATTTATAACCACAAAGCCAACCTCCTCTGTACATAGTGGGTGCCCTGAGGAGCCGGAGAAAAGACAGGTGAGTCGGGAAGAAGTGGTGGCTGCTGCCAGGCATTCAAGTAAAGACAGATGAGAGAGGGAACTCATGCCTGAATGAGGACATTACCACACTCCAATTAAATGGCAGGCAGAAAATGAAGAGGATGTCAGGCAAAAATACAAAACTCTTGGCAGTACAAAGCTCCTGGAGAGAGCTATGCAAGAAATATGTGGAAGGTCTGAGGCTTGGCAGGAGGATTGGTAGGAGGCACAACTCTCAAAAATCAATGCTAGAAAAATATCATCTTCTTCCTGGGTGCAGTTTTGGAAATGTGCAGGTGTCCCATTGCCTTTTGAATGTATTGTGCCCTCAAGTGCCCTCGTAGACACACACGGGGAGAAACAGCAGAGGTGAGGGGTGCACCCAAAGGTGGGCAACCATTTCACATTGAAGCTCCATCACAACACTGGTCCCACATGCTGGAGCTGCAGTGTCTCCTGCTAGAAGCCATCCTCTGTGTCTGCACAACACCCTGGGGACACATCTATTCTGGCACTCAAAAATTGAAATTGTCTATCTCCTCCTTGGGAACACAATAAAACCATCAAGGAGGGGCTGTGTCCTGATCATTCTCACACTGTAGTGCCTGGCTCAGGGTTTAGCACACGGGGAGTTTGCAGATTTGACTCTTGTTTGGAGTCAATACATATAAACTCCTTGTTTTCCAGGGTTATATGTTGGTGAGGCTGATTGATTTCTATTTTTTTATGTGTGTGTGTATATGTATATATTTATTTATATATATTTTGGTGAAATTTGACCCATCCTGTATGTATTATGTATATATCATACGGTTCTGTATGAGTTTATATAAACACAAATTTCATTTATGAGTGAAGGATGGGGAGAAAATTTCAGAGTCTAATATGGAGAAAGATGACTCAAGTTTAAAATAGGAAATTCAAAATATGAAGTATGACCATGGTAAAAGAGAGTAGCACTTTTCTAACTCTATCTGGTAAAGGAAACTAGTGTTTACTGAGTTCCTATCACACTGTTCCAGGCACTTAGCTAAGCGCTCAAAATGCATTAAATCTAATCCTCCAAAGAATCCTTGAGGCAGATTCAACCTTCATTTTACAGATGAGGAAATTGACCAATAAAACACTTTGGTCTCCGATTCTTCAGTGTCAACTCCAATGGCAATCTCTGCAATAACTCAGAGATTTTATAGCTAAGAGTATTTGTCTTCCACTTTGTGACTCAACCCTGAAAATCAAAATAATACACATGAAGAATAAAATTATTTAGACCAGAGGGCTCAGCATTGTATTAACATGGCCCTTGATTCTATAATTGTGAGCTAAATCTTTCTTAGAGAAAAGAAGAAAGAAAGAAAGAAAGAAAGAAAGAAAGAAAGAAAGAAAG
>NW_023270320.1:37224713-37243990 GCF_011800145.1 Mirounga leonina | reverse complement strand
AAAGAAAGAAAGAAAGAAAGAAAGAAAGAAAGAAAGAAAGAAAGAAAAAGAAAGAAAGAAAGAAGAATCTTGAAGTTTTTTTCCCAACTTAGTCACAGAATACCTAACAACAATCTACTAAGGACATGGCATCTGCTGAAAGAGAAATAAATGGAATAGGAAATGTAGTCACTTCTGTTTAGGGATGTAAATCAAGTTGAAGAAATAAAAGAAATATTGGGACGCTATCCAAGAGGAAGGCAAAGAAGTAAATAAAGGAGCATGAGAAAGACTGCATGGAGAAAGCACATCTTCAATGTACCCTAGGATTCTGGATATGTACAGGTCAGGAGAAGGCAGCACAGCTAAGAGAAACTTCCTGAAAAAGGCCTGGGAACAAGAACAAGACAGGTGCATGTGGGGGGAGATCCATGCTGCACCAGGTAATGAGAGTAGGCAAGTCTTCATGGAGGTGCTCAAGCCTGCTCAACGCCTTGCTAACGCATGAGCAAGCCTAACACCGAAAACCATTTTATGAAACGCAGTTGTGAAGTTTGGAGACGGACTGCAAATGAGCAAACATTCAAGGAGCCTACATTACAAAGTTTTTTCAACAATGAAGGAATAAGTGGTAAAACACATGATGTCAATAATGAAACAACAGTGGTCACTCTAGGAGCACCTGCTCCTAGAGATGGTGGAGCAACTAACTCTTGGTTTCTGCCCAGGTCATGATCTCATGGGCTGTGGGACTGAGCCCCAGGTGGGTCTCCTTGCTCAGTGCGGAGTCTGCTTCTCTGTCTCTCTCCTTCTCCCTCTGCCCCTCCCCTTGCTCGCCTGCACACGTGTGCTCTGTCTTTGTCTCTCAAAATAAATACATGCATACATACATACATACATACATACATAAATATTTAAAAAATAAGCATTCACTCTATACTGGACAGACTGCAAACCCTGCTATTACTTCACTGCATTTCCTTCCCCATCCCCTACAGCACAGGGTATGTGATAGTCAATTTCAGTAAAGACTTTTACAACTGAAAGGGAAGTAAAAGTCAAGTTGTTTTGAATGTTGACAAGAACATTAAAAAATGAGAAAAGTAGGCAGGGTGAGGATAAAGAAGGAAGCAAAGCTGGAATTTGGCATACAATACCTACAACTGGCATCGCCAAGTAAAGCTAGCTATATGGAGGAGAATGGGAAGGATTGAGTGGGAAGCCACTGGTTAGTTTTATTCCTTAACATATATTTGAGTGTTGAGGATGTGGGGTTTAACTCTCTCAGGGGGAGGGGGTGAGCAGATATCTGTGGGCTGAATGAATCCCAGAGGGCATCCCAGGAGAGGAAGAAGAGATACTGATTATAAGAGGTAGAGAATTGAAAGGAAGTGAGAGGACACAACGGCACCAAAGAAAATCACAAGGGGAGACCAGCTTAGTTAATATAAGCTCAATATGGAGAGATCACAGAAATGCTGTGTAGTGCGTGTCAATTATTCAAGTTGTTATATGTACATTACCAGGCATATTTTATGACCGTGGCTCAGGACGACTCATACATCTATGGTGATAAATTCACATAGATGTGTTCACATGACACTGTGATAAAATGTAATCAACTATCATTGTAAACAAACACATGGGTGGATCTTATATTAGGCAAAGTCCCAGACACAAAACAACACAGAGAGTATGATTTCTTTTGTACACATTTAAACATTTAAGGCAAAGTAAAGTACTGATTTTATTAATGCGATCTCAGATGTTGTAGATTTTTCACTAAAATGAACAAGGTGGTTATTACTGAGAAATTCATTAGAGTGGTTATGGTTGGGAGGGGGCAGAGGTTAGGGAGGGGCCTTTTGGGTGTTGGTAACATTCCATTCCTGGACAAGCCATAGGAGTTAGTCTGGTTTTCAACATGTGATAAAGAATTGACTTGTAAATCTTAGTTTTGGCCCTTTCTGAGTGTGAGTTAGGTTTTCACAATTTTTAGAGAGATTTTTAAAAGGGAGGCAAGTTGATTTACTATAAAAGTGGGTGGGGAGGTCTATTGCTTGGAGGATTTCTGTTCATCTATTTGTGGAGTGATCTCATCCTGTTCCATACTAAATAAGTATTTCTTTTTGTTTGTTTGTTTGTTTTTGTTTTGTTTGTTTGTTTGTTTTAAGAAAAGTAGAAACAGGACTGAGAACTCTGGCTTATCATGCATGTAGTAATGGAATTTGGTTTGGGCTGATAATGTACTCTGGAAACCGAGGGTTAACATTTCTTTGCTGATGTTTCCCCTTTCTGTCCTCCAAGGAGCATGGCAGCATTCACAGGGATGTGTGATGGAGGTTCCACAGAAGATGGCTGTGTTGCAGCATCTCGGGATGACACTACCCTCAATGTACTGAATACAGTGAGTCTTTTGAAGTTGCCCTGGGTAGGAACAAAGTTCTCTTTCCCTTGTGCTAGCTGTAGGGAGTATGCGATGAGTAAATAAGTATTTCTATAACTAGTGATCTTTTACAACTTGAGTACCATTGCCTTAGTTTGTAGCCCCTTGATCTATATGCACTGAGAGGTTGATGGTGTCCAAATGGATGTCGTTAGCATTTGAGAGTAATTGCTCTGGGTTAACACATCACAGACAGTGGACCATGAAGAAAATGGGTGTGTACACACACACACACACACACACACAAGAAGTGATAACTCTGCAGGGAAGGATTACCACTATTCACATATATGTTCATCCAAATTGTGATCCTTGAGCTGAATGTTTCAAAAGATAAAAGCCATGTTTTTTTCTGAATATAAGCCTAAAATTCATTATCTCATTTAAAGTATTATTAGGATTTTTATTAAGCTTTATTTAAGAAACGATTTTAAATAACACAACATAAATACCCAGTAGTGGAATTATTGGATCACATAGTAGTTCTATTTCTAACTTTTTGAGGAACCTCCACAGTGGCCACACCAATTTCCATTCCCACCAACAGTGCACAGTGTTCCTTTTAATCCACATCCTTGCCATTGACGTGGGGAACAAAGACAAAAAGAAAATGTGGACAGAATTAAATTTCCTTACAACCTGCAGCCCATTGACAAGTGCTTGAGACAAGACAGGTAGAGTATGACCTTCCTCCAGGAAACTCTCCACTGTCTTCATGTTCATGCTTTGCTAGAGGGAAAAACAACCTTAGCTTGATAATAGCCCCTATACTGGCTCTCGTATCCTGAGTCTTCTTTAGCATATGACAATCTTTTTGGATACTTCCCTTGTTTTTCCCTCCCCCAATGCCATAGTATATAATCAATTGTTCCTCATAATCTCAGCTTTCCACCCACAGGTCCTATCCCTGGGCTTTAATAAAACCACCTTTTTGCACCAAAGATGTCTCAAGAGTTCTTTCTTGGCCATCAGCTCCAAACCCCAACACTTCAAACTGCATCAAAATAACTTTTAAAGCACAACACTTGTTTCTTGTGTTTTTGGTTTTAGCCATTCTTGCACCAGTCAGAAGATACTACGATCTTCATTTGCATCTCCTCAATCATGAGTGATGTTGAGCATTTTTTCATGTGTCTGTTGGCCATCTGTGTGTCTTCGTGGAGGAAATGTCTGTTCATTTCTTCTGCCCATTTTTAAGTGAAATAAGTCAGTCAAAGACAAATGCCATGTGATTTCACTCATATGTGCAATTTAGGAAACAAAGCAAATGAACAAAGAAAAAAAGAGACAAAAAAAACCCTAAACTCTTAAATATGTAGCACGAAGTGGTGGTTGCCGGAGGGGAGGTAGGTAGGGGATGGCTGAAATAAAAGTGATTAAGGCTACACTTATCATGATGAGCACTAACATATAAAATTGTTGAATCACTGTATTGTACATCAGAAACTAATATAACATCATACATTAACTTTACTGGAATTAAAAAAAATCAATAACAAAACATAAAATAGCAAAGGGAAAACATCAAAGATGAAAAATGTACAAATTGCATGAATGCTAATGTCAAATAAACTCTATTAAAAGATTCCAGTATATTTACAGGTACAATTAAAACACATTATAATGGTGGGTATGCAAGATTGTGGTTTGAACCTTTGCAGTCTAAAATCAAAGAAAGTAATGTATACAAACAGTTCTGAAACTATGTGTGGATATGTTCCTTACACACATACAAGCTTACAATCCCCAAATTCTAATTATGGATTGTATTTGAAAAAAAAAAAAAAATGTTTTCTCCGAAAAGAATAAACATTCTTGAGGACAGCATCATTTTTATTCTTGTAAGAATAAAAAGACGGGCATAGACTTACAACTAGAAAGTTCTGGGTTCAAATTCTTGCACTTACAAGATGTCAGTCTTTAGAGTCTATGACCCTCAGTCTTTGTGCTAATAAAGACACTTGTGTGGATCAATTGATAAATCCATAAAGTACCAGGTGTAGTTTCCAGCATATGGTTTCTTCTCAAAAAAAACAACAGCAAACCCCTTTTCATATCTCACAGTTTCTTATACTTACTGTTGTTCATTATAGCTGAAGAAGTAATACTCCCTCAGGAGGCATTGCCACTGAATTGAGGGTCATGTCCCATATGAACTATGTTGTCCCATATGAACTATGTTGTCCCATATGACTACACATTAAACTCAGTAAATACTCTTCATTATTCTTCATTAGTCATTTTCCATATTTCTCCCTTTAACTAGTCACTCTTTCACAGATTGTTCTAGATCCCATCAAGTTGCTAACATCAGGTCCTTATTATTTGTATATGGCTGTTGACGGTAAATTCCATGCCATTAGGGACCATATCTGTTTTGCTCAACAATAAATCCCAGGATCTATCACAGTGTGGTGCACATAGTAGGTATTCAATTTTTGAAAGAAAGAGATAGAAAAACACCTCCAGAGAGCCCCTCAGTTTGTTGTATGGTCTCTCTAAGATTCCATAGCTAGTTGGCTTGTTTTTATTTATTTTTTTAAAATATTTTATTTATTTATTTGACAGAGTGGGAGAGAGAAAGAGAGGGAGAGAGTGCACAAGCAGTGGGAGTGGCAGGCAGAGGGAGAAGCAGGCTCCCCGCTGAGCAAGGAGCCTGATGCAAGACTCAATTCCAGAGTTCTGTGATCATGACCTCAGCTGAAGGCAGACACTTAACCGACTGAGCCATCCAGGTGTCCCTGGCTTCTGTTTTTAAATAGCACTTCAAAGTTAAATAGCCTGAGAATCAATATTTCCGCTATAAGGGAAAAAAAAGTTATCATAATTGAAACTATTATTAAAAATGCCCTTTATTTCAATAAAGAGCCTTAGTTCTACAAAGTAATCCAGCATTCATGGGCAATAATGGTGAATTTAAAATTTAGAAAAGTACATGTAATTGTTATGCTCTTTATATATTAAATAACTTTTCACTATATTCTGTCTTATTATCTCTCTAAAATGGATAATTCCTCTCATTCTGTATAAGTCCATAGTGCCTATAATTATTGCCCTCTCCTATAGCAAGCTGATTGATATTTTATTATATGAAAGGTTTTGATGTTCATTTATTTAATAGATCCTGGGGTTCTACTGTCTAACATTGCTTTGTCACCTGAAACTAATATGTCAACTACACATTAATAAAAATAAATAAACAAACAAATAAATAACATTGCTTTGTGACTTCTTTCCCATTTTTATTTTTTTGGAGACATCAGCTAATGAAATAAGATAAGAAAATAAGTTTACATAACCAATTTATTCCCAAATAAATTTGGAAAGGGAAAAACATTATTTGTACATGATATAATTGCATCCTTAGAAAACCCAAGAGAATACAATGAAAGCACTGTTAAAACCAATATGTGATTTTGCCAAATGTTTTGGTGTATGAAAAAAATATAAAAATCAAGATAACTTACCAATGCAACCAGTTTGAAAAACAAAATCACTAAGACAAAAGTAGTAAGTCATCATTCTCTGCTAAATTGACCAGATGCATTCAAGCAAGACCTCAAATTATGGGGAAAAAAGAGGAAGCTACAGAAAGGCACTCTTGCCACATGCCCTGTAAATTATAACTCAATGTAGGATTGCTAATTATCATCACTATAATGTGACTTTTAAAGAAATTTCTAGGGGCGCCTGGGTGGCCCAGTTGGTTAAGCGTCTGCCTTGAGCTCAGGTCATGATCTCAGAGTCCTAGGATCTATTCCCACATCAGGCTTCCCTCAGCAAGGGGCCTACTTCACCCTCTCCCTCTGCTACTCCCCCTACTTGTGCTCTCTGTCAAATAAATAAATAAATAAAACTTTTAAATTAAAAAAATAAAGAAATTTTTATAAGAGTGACTCTTCTGGGTAGAATCGTTGGTTTAGGAAGAGATTTGTCCTCTCCCATATGATTCTACTTTAAAACTGAACCAAACCCTCTGCAGTCCCTCTAGAAACAGAAGGGTGGTTTCTCAAGAAATTAATAACAGAGCTACCACATGATCTAGAAATCCCATTTCTGGAAAAAGTACTGAAATCAGAATCCTGAAGAGGTATCTGCCCTCCCATGTTCATTACAGCATTAATCACAATAGTCAAGATGTCTAAACAACCCAAATGACCATTGACAGCATATATACAACAGAGTATTTTCTGGCCTTAAGAAAAGATAGAAGCTTTACCTTGCTCTGTATCTTCTTGTTATATTTGATTAAATCAGTGAACCCTGGATTTGTGGAATAAGGCATTCCATGATTTTGTTATAAAATGATATGAGGATAATGATGATTATAAGTGTTTTCTTTAAAAAAACATAAAGGGAAAATTACTAATCATCAGGGAAATGCAAATCAAAGCCACAATGAGATACTACCTCACACCTGGAAGAATGGCTAAAATCAACAACACAAGAAACAACAGGTGTTGGCGAGGATGTGGAGAAAAAGGAACACTTGTGAAGTGTTGGTGGGAATGCAAACTGGTGCAGCCACTCTGGAAAACAATATGGAAGTTCCTCAAAAAGTTAACAAAGGAACTACACTATGATCTAGCAATAGCACTACCGGGTATTTACCCAAAGAATACAAAAACACTAATTCTAAAAGATATACACACCCCCATGGTTATTACACCATTATTTTTTTTCTTTTTTCTTTTTAATTATTATGTTATGTTAATCACCATACATTACATCAATAATTTTTGATGTAGTGTTCCATGATTCATTGTTTGCATATAACACCCAGTGATCTATGCAGAATGTGCCCTCTTTAATACCCATTACCAGGCTAACCCATCCTCCTACCCTCCTCCCCGCTAGAACCCTCAGTTTGTTTTTCAGAGTCCATCATCTCTCATGGTTTATCTCCCCCTCCAACTCCCTGCCTTCATTTTCCCCTACACCATTATGTTTTTTACACCATTATTGGCAATAGTCAAACCACAGAAGCAGCCCAAGTGTCCATCGACTGACAAATGGATAAAGATGTGGTATATGTGTATAAATATATATATTTTTATATAATGGAATATTATTTAGTCATAAAAAGAACAAAATCTTGCCATTTGCAACAACATGGACGGATCTAGAGAGTATAATGCTAACTGAAATAAGTCCATCAGAGAAAGACAACTACCATATGATCTCACTCATGTGTGGGATTTAAGAAACAAAACAAAGGGGAAAAAAGAGACAAACCAAGAAACAGACTCTTAACTACAGAGAACACATGGTTACCAGAGGGGAGGTGGGTGGGAGGAATGGGTGAAATAGGTGATAGGGATTAAGAGTACATTTACTGTGATGAGTAATGAGTAATATCTAGAATTTTTCGATCACTACATTATATACCTGAGACTAATATAACTACTCTATATTAATTATACTGGAATTAAAATTTAAAAACAAAATAAAATAAAAAAATTTAACCAGGGAAGGGAAAGACCAGTACTATTCACAGACATCATTATGTAAGTTTTTGACTCACATTTTAAGTTTCATACAATCATCAATTTTTATACATGGGAGGGGTCTTTAAGATCAATTATTCAAATGACTTTCTAATGTTTTTCCTTAGTAATAAAAGCTTGTCTTCAAACAGTACCTTACATAGAAATCTAAAAAACTCCATGAAAGAGTCAGGATGGCCCTTCAAATTTGAAGTGGATGTCAGGAGGTAGAACCCTAACAGCTCAGTATCTCCTAAATATCCTCTTATATCCTCTTCCAAAAGTGACCCCCAAGAATCCTTTCTCAAGCTACTGGAGCAACCTAATGCAGCATTTTAAGAGTTTAAGCCCAGCTCCAACCCCTTCACCTGATGAGGAACCCAAAGCCCAGGGACTTACTTACAGTCCCCCCACAGGCTGGTGTCAGAGCTGGCCCAGACCCAGTCACTGATATGCTGGAGCTCGCTGACACTGCTTCCCAAAAGCCGATTGTTACATCTTCAGAAAATTTGCAAGCTAACTGACATCATGTTGGTAGCTGGAAATCAGCCATGGTGAAAATATTTAAATCACAGAAATCAGCAAATCCTATAAATCAGGACTTCCCCCAGAGAACTGGTTCTGAAAGTTTTACCAGCAAACTCCGTGTCGCTGAGTTTCTATGCTATGCAGTGCCCCTGAAAAGAGATCCACTGCCTTTTGATAGGAAATACAATTTTAAGTTAATAAAAAACTTAAAAATCTAAATAACGAAAATAAAATTAAGGGAAAACTAGTGAAGTAAGGGAGAAACAACACTCTGAAAATAAGTAATCAATCTTATGTATGGAACATCAAAGCTAATGCTGTTGATGATAAACAAAAGTTTAACAAATCAGTAACAACCATTTAAGCAAAAACATCTCTATTTAAATAGTAATAGTTGGTATTTCCTTTCTCAGCTAGTATGGTATCATGAACTGCTTCATTTAATCCTTTGATTCCTCAAAGTCCCAATATTTACAAAATATAAAATTATCGGATCACTTGATGACTTCGTCCGGCATTTTGAAGAGAGGAGTTTGTTTCTTTCTAACAGATACAAATCACAGAGTGGACTCTGGAATCCATGTTGCCCTATTTTGCTGAGTGTTGTTCTGAGACTTCAGATTCCTCTAAACAGAACTGCAAGCTTTGGCCAAAACTCTAAAGCTATGATACCATGACGAGTAAATTCTGTTTTGATCAACCTAGAGGCTACCAATTCAGGGAAAGCAATTTATTGCCTGATAAAATGTGTAACATCTGTGTCATAAAGTGAGAGGCACCAATGACATTTCTGAGAAAGCATCACAACTTATATATTTTTTTAATTTTTTTAATGTTTTGTTAATCACCATAGATTACATCATTAGTTTTTGATGTAGAGTTCCATGATTCATTGTTTGTGCATAACACCCAGTGCTCCATGCAGAACATGCTCTCCCCAATACCCATCACCAGGCTAACCCATCGTCCCACCCCCCTCCCCTCTAGAACCCTCAGTTTGTTTATCAGAGTCCATTGTCTCTCATGGTTCATCTCCCCCTCCGATTTCACCCCCTTCATTCTTCCTCTCCTGCTATCTACTTTTTTTTTCTTAACATATATTGCATTATGTTTCAGAGGTACAGATCTGTGATTCAACAGTCTTGCACAATTCACAGTGCTCACCATAGCACATACCCTCCCCAATGTCTATCACCCAGGCACCCCATCCCTCCCACCCCACCCCCCACTCCAGCAACCCTCAGTTATTTTCCTGAGATTAAGAATTCCTCATATCAGTGAGGTCATATGATACATGTTTTTCTCTGACTTATTTCACTCAGCATAACACCCTCCATTTCCATCCACATCATTGCAAATGGCAAGATCTCATTTCTTTGGATGGCTGCATAATATTCCATTATATATATACCACATCTTCTTTATCCATTCATCTGGCGATGGACATCTTGGCTCTTTCCACAGTTTGGCTATTGTGGACATGCTGCTATAAACATCAGGGTGCACATACCCCTTCGGATCCCTACATTTGTATCTTTGGGGTAAATACCCAGTAGTGCAATTGTTGGATCATATGGCAGCTCTATTTTCAACTTTTTGAGGAACCTCCATACTGTTTTCCAGAGTGGCTGCACCAGCTTGCATTCCCACCAGCAGTGTAGGAGGGTTCCCCTTTCTCCGCATCCCCGCCAACATCTGTCATTTCCTGACTTGTTAATCTTAGCCATTCTGACTGGTGTGAGGTGGTATCTCACTGAAGTTTTGATTTGGATTTCCCTGATGCTGAGCGATGTTGAGAACTTTTTCATGTGTCTGTTGGCCATTTGGATGTCTTCTTTGGAAAAATGTCTGTTGATGTCTTCTGCCCATTCCTTGATTGGATTATCTGTTCTTTGGGGGTTGAGTTTGATAAGTTCTTTATAGATTTTGGATACTAGCCCTTTATATGATATGTCATTTGCAAATATCTTCTCCCATTCTGCCGGTTGTCTTTTGGTTTTGTTGACTGTTTCTTTTGCTGTGCAAAAGCTTTTTATCTTGATGAAGTCCCAATAGTTCATTTTTGCCCTTCCTTCCCTTGTCTTTGGCGATGTCTCTAGGAAGAAGCTGCTGTGGTCAAAGAGGTTGCTGCCTGTGTTCTCCTTTAGGATTTTGATGGACTCCTGTCTCACGTTGAGGTCTTTCAACAATTTGGAGTCTAATTTTGTGTGTGGTATGAGGAAATGGTCCAGTTTCATTCTTCTGCATGTGGCTGTCCAATTTTCCCAACACCATTTGTTGAAGAGACTGTCTTTTTTACATTGGACATTCTTTCCTGCTTTGTCAAAGATTAGTTGACCATAGAGTTGAGGGTCCATTTCTGGGCTCTCTATCCTGTTCCATTGATCTATGTCTCTGTTTTTGTGCCAGTACCATACTGTCTTGATGATGACAGCTTTGTAATAGAGCTGGATGTCCGGAATTGTGATGCCGCCAGCTTTGCTTTTCTTTTTCAACATTCCTTTGGCTATCCGGGGTCTTTTCTGGTTCCATACGAATTTTAGGATTATTTGTTCCATTTCTTTGAAAAAAAAAGGATGGTATTTTGATGGGGATTGCATTGAATGTGTAGATTGTTCTAGGTAGCATTGACATCTTCACAATATTTGTTCTTCCAATCCGTGAGCATGCAACATTTTTCCATTTCTTTGTGTCTTCCTTAATTTTTCATGAGTATTTTATAGTTTTCTGAGTACAGATTCTTTGCCTCTCTGGTTAGATTTATTCCTAGGTATCTTATGGTTTTGGGTGCAATTGTAAATGGGATCGACTCCTTAATTTCTCTTTCCTCTGTCTTGTTGTTGGTGTATAGGAATGCCACTGATTTCTGTGCATTGATTTTATATCCTGCTACTTGACTGAATTCCTATATGAGTTCTAGCAATTTTGGGGTGGAGTCTTTTGGGTTTTCTTTCTTTCTTTCTTTCTTTCTTTCTTTCTTTCTTTCTTTCAGACAGAGAGAATGAGAGAGAGAGAGAGCACATGAGAGGGGGGAGGGTCAGAGGGAGAATCAGGTTCCTTGCTGAGCAGGGAGCCCAATGGGGGACTCGATCCAGGGACTCAAGGATCATGACCTGAGCCAAAGGCAGTCACTTAACCAACTGAGCCACACAGGCACCCCTCTTTTGGGTTTTCTACATAAAGTATCATATCATCTGCAAAGAGTGAGAGTTTGACTTCTTCTTTGCCAATTTGGATGCCTTTGATTTCTTTTTGTTCTCTGATTGCTGTGGCTAGAACTTCTAATACTATGTTGAATAGAAGTGGTGATAGTGGACATCCCTGCCGCGTTCCTGACCTTAGCGGGAAAGCTCTGAGTTTTTCCACATTGAGAATGATATTCGCTGTAGGTTTTTCATAGATGGCTTTTATGATATTGAGGTATGTATCCTATATCCCTATACTCTGAAGAGTTTTGATCAAGAAAGGATGCTGTACTTTGTCAAATGCTTTTTCTGCATCTATTGAGAGGATCATATGATTCTTGTTCTTTCTTTTATTAATGTACTGTATCATGTTGATTGATTTGCGGATGCTGAACCAACCTTGCAGCCCAGGGATAAATCCCAGTTGGTCACAGTGAATAATTCTTTTAATGTACTGTTGGATCCTATTGGCTAGTATTTTGGTGAGAATTTTTGCATCCATGTCCATCAAGGATATTGGTCTGTAATTCTCCTTTTTTGATGGGGTCTTTGTCTGATTTGGGGATCAAGGTAATGGTGGCCTCATAAAATGAGTTTGGAAGTTTTCCTTCCATTTCTATTTTTTTGGAACAGTTTCAGAAGAATAGGTATTAATTCTTCTTGAAATGTTTGGTAGAATTCCCCTTGGAAGCCATCTGGCCCTGGGCTTTTTTTGTTGGGAGATTTTTGATGACTGCTTCAATTTCCTTAGTGGTTATAGGTCTGTTCAGGTTTTCTATTTCTTCCTGGTTCAGTTTTGGTAGTTGATACATCTCTGGGAATGCATCCATTTCTTCCAGGTTATCTAATTTGCTGGCATAGAGTTGCTCATAATATGTTCTTATAATTGTTTGTATTTCTTTGGTGTTGGTTGTGATCTCTCCTCTTTCATTCATGATTTTGTTGATTTGGGTCCTTTCTCTTCTCTCTTTGGTAAGTCTGGCCAGGGGCTTATCAATCTTGTTAATTCTTTCAAAGAACCAACTCCTAGTTTGGTTGATGTGTTCTATTGTTCTTTTGGTTTCTATTTCATTGATTTCTGCTCTGAACTTTATGATTTCTCTTCTCCTGCTGGGTTTAGGCTTTATTTGCTGTTCTTTCTCCAGCTCCTTTAGGTGTAGGGTTAGGTTGTGTATTTGAGACCTTTCTTATTTCTTGAGAAAGGCTTGTATTGCTATATACTTTCCTCTCAGGACCGCCTTTGCTGCATCCCAAAGATTTTGAACAGTTGTGTTTTCATTTTCATTGGTTTACATGATTTTTTAAAATTCTTCTTTAATTTCCTGGTTGACCCATTCATTCTTAAGTAGGATGCTCTTTAGCCTCCATGTATTTGAGTTCTTTTGGACTTTCCTCTTGTGATTAGTTCTAGTTTCAAAGCATTGTGGTCTGAAAATAGGCAGGGAATGATCCCAATCTTTTGGTACCGGTTGAGACCTGATTTGTGACCTAGAATGTGATATTTTCTGGAAAATGTTCCATGGGCACTAGAGAAGAATGTGTATTCCGTTGCTTTGGAATGGAATGTTCTGAATATGTCTGTGGAGTCCATTTGGTCCAGTGTGTCATTTAAAGTCTTTATTTCCTTGTTGATCTTTTGCTTAGACGATCTGTCCATTTCAGTGAGGGGGCTGTTAAAGTCCCCCACTATTATTGTATTGTTGTCAATGTGTTTCTTTGCTTTTGTTATTAATTGGCTATATAAGTGGCTGCTCCCATGTTAGGGGCATAGATATTTACAATTGTTAGATCTTCTTGTTGGATAGACCCTTTAAGTAGGATATAGTATCCTTCCTCATCTCCTATTACAGTCTTTGGTTTAAAATCTAATTTGTCTGATATAAGGATTGCCAAACCAGCTTTCTTATGGTGTCCATTAGCATGGTAAATGGTTTTCCACCCCCTCACTTTCAATCTGGGGGTGTCTTTTGGTCTAAAATGAGTCTCTTGGCATGCCTGGGTGGCTCAGTTGGTTAAGTGGCTGCCTTCGGCTCAGGTCATGATCCCAGGGTTCTGGGATCGAGCCCCACATCAGGCTCCCTGCTCGATGCAGAGCCTGCTTCTTCCTCTGCCTCTCCCTGCTGTTCTGCCTACTTGTGCTCTCTGTCAAATAAATAAAATCTTTAAAAAAAATAATAAAATGAGTCTCTTGTAGACAGCATATTGATGGGTTTTGTTTTTTAATCCAATCTGATAGCCTGTGCCTTTTGGTTGGGGCATATAGCCCATTTACATTCAGGGTAACTATTGAAAGACATGAATTTAGTGCCATTGTATTGCCTTTGAGGTGACTGTTACTGTATTTTGTCTCTATTCCTTTCTGGTCTATGTTACATTTAGGCTCTCTCTTTGCTTAGAGGACTCCTTTCAATATTTTTTGTAGGACTGGTTTTGTGTTTGCAAATTCCTTTAGTTTTTGTTTGTCCTGGAATATTTTTATCTCTCCTATTTTCAATGACAGCCTAGCTGGATATAGTATTCTTGGCTGCATATTTTTCTCGTTTTGTGCTCTGAATATATCCTGCCAGTCCTTTCTGGCCTGCCAGGTCTCTGTGGATAGGTCTGTTGCCAATCTAATGTTTCTACCATTGTAGGTTACATATCTCTTCTCCCGAGCTGTTTTCAGGATTTTCTCTTTGTCTCTGAGACTCGTAAGTTTTACTATTAGATGCCGGGGTGTTCACCTATTTTTATTGATTTTAAGAGGGGTTCTCTGTGCGTCCTGGATTTTGATGCCTGTTTCCTTCCCCAAATTAGGGAAGTTCTCTGATATAATTTGCTCCAGTATACCTTCTGCCCCTCTCTCTCTTTCTTCTTCTTCTGGGATCTCAATTATTCTAATGTTGTTTCATCTTATGGTATCGCTTATCTCTCAAATTCTGCCCTCGTGACCCAGTAGTTGTTTATCTCTCTTTTTCTCAGCTTCTTTATTTTCCATCGTTCGGTCTTCTATATCACTGATTCTCTCTTCTGCCTCATTTATCCTAGCAGTTAGCGCCCCCATTTTTTATTGCACCTCATTAGTAGCCTTTTTGATTTTGACTTAGATTTTAGTTCTTTTACTTCTCCAGAAAGGGTTTGTTTAACAACTTCCATGCTTTTTTTAAGCCCAGCTAGTATCTTTAAAATCATGATTTTGACCTCTGGGTCCAACATCGTACTAATGTCCATATTGAGTAGGTCCCTGGCAGTCACTACTGACTCGTTCTTTTTGTTGAGGTGATTTTTTCCATCTTGTCATTTTGTCCAGAGGAGAACAGATGAATGAGAGAACAAAATGCTAACAGGGTAACAACGTCCCCAGAAAATATACTCTAAACAAATCAGAAAAGACCTGAAGCCAGGGGAAAAGAAACGGAAAGAAAGAAAAAAGAAAAAGAAAAAAAGAAAAAGATAAAAACAAACAAAAGCAGAACAAAACAAAACAAAACAAAAAAACAGATTATAATCAAATGTGATCAGCCTGGTGCATAGATCAGTGCCAAATACTAGATTTTGGGTGTATTTTGTCTGTTAGAAGAAAGTGCCTCCCAAATTTTTAAAGAAAGAAAAAGTTATATATGTACAAAAATAAGGGTTGATACGATGAAGGGATGGAATATAACTCTAAAGATGAAAATTATAGAAAATGTTATAAAAGGAATTGATAAGAAGTTGTTTGAGAAAAGAAAGATTAAAAAAAAAAGGAGAGAATGTGATCAGGTAGGAGAGTAGAACAAAGCCATACACTAGAGATTTAGGGTATATTTTGATCTGTTAGAAGAAACTGTATCTCAAAATTTTAAAGATAAAACAACTTATATATATATGCGAAAAATAAGGGTAACTACTATGAAGGGATAGAATATCACTCTAAAAATGGAAAATAAAAATGTTTTTTTTAAATAGGGATAAGATATTAGTTGAAAAAGGGAAAAAGAAAAATTCAACAAAAAAAGACAGTTAAAAAAATTAACTTTGAAAGACTAAAGAATCATGGGGAAAAAGCCATGAATTCTATGTGCATTATTCCCCTAGTGCTGGAGTCCTGCCGTTCTCATTGATCGGTAAACTTGGTCTTGGCTGGCTGTTCTCGCTGATCTTCTGGGGAGGGGCCTGTTGCCGTGGTTTCCAAATGTCTCTGCCGGAGGCGGAATTGCCCCGCCCTTGCCCCCTCCCGGCTAAGTAATCTGCTCGGGTTTGCTCTCGGGAGCTTTTGTTCCCTTCAAGCTTTCCGTACAGCTTTGGAGGACAAGAGTGAAAATGGCGGCCTCCCAATCTCCGTCCCGGAGGAGCCGAGAACTTGGGGCCCTGCTCCTCAGTGCACCCCCAGAGAAAAGCAGTCAGTCACTCCTGTCTCCCTGGTCTCTGGCCGCACTCCGTGCTCACCCGGCCTGTGATCCAGCATTTCTATCTCGGCACCCAACCCCGTGTGGAGTCTCCAAACCCAGTAGATCCCTGTGGTGCGCTCCTGCGCCGTTCCTCCTTGGGGAAGAAGGTGAGTCTCCCCAGATCTGAGGCTTGTTGGGTCCCTGCTGGAGGAACAGGGGCCCAACTGTGCCGCGGATCAGGGTTTATGACAATCCTGAGCTGAGAGCCCACGCCCAGGCTCCGTCTCTGCAGCCGGCTTCCCTGCTTCATTACCTGGGAGCTCTGCCGCACTCAGGCACACCCGGTCTTTCTGTGACCCCGAGGGTCCTGAGACCACACTGTCCCACAAGGGTTCCACCCCCCGCTTAGCCACTGGAGTGACGTCCCTCAGCAGAGCCGACTTCTAAAAGTTCCGATTTTGTGCTCCGCGGCTCTATCACTTGCCAGAAGCATTCAACGGATGCCCCTCTCCCGCCATCTATCCTCCCGAATATTGCCTCGGATTCACTTCTCTGCCCTTCCTACCTTCCAGAAAGTGGTCGCTTTTCTGTTCAGAGTGTTGTTGCTATTCTTTTCTTCAATCTCCTGTTGAGTTTGTAGGTGTTCAGAATGGTTTGATCCCTATCCAGCTGAATTCCTGAGACCAGGCAAAATCCAGGTCTCCTACTACTCCGCCATCTTGCTCCACCCACAACTTATATTTTTAATCATCTGTGATGTTAAGAAATATAAAGAGGATTTAATAACCCAAACTAATACCTGCCTTCCTAGGAGCCAACACCTCAGTAATTGTTTTATCCGTCAGTGAAGATCTTCCGTCTCCTCAGTAACTAATGTGGTAGGGAAACAGTGAGTTAATGCTTTGAGGATTAATAGGGTAGTGTGCAGAGGTCTAGCCCTCTGTCTCCTGAAATCCCCCATGAGTTGGATTCCAGGCAGACTCCTTTCCATGAGACAAAGTCCCATCCATGGAGAGTGAGTGGAAGTGATGAATGCTACCTTGTGGACCTGGCATCTGCCCCTTGTTGCTTCCCTCTGCTGACTGCTTACTGTGGATGAGATGGGGCCCCAGGGGAAGGACCCCAGATCCCTGGATGGTGCATGGAGAACAGCTATTCCTCTGACACCAACACCACCCAGGACTCTTACCAGAGCAACACACTACCTCGCAGGTAGACCCTGAGATTTCAGTCCCCTTTGGGAGAGCCTCGTTTCACTGACTTATATGGTCAGCTTCCCCATTTTTGGCAAAATATATTATTCTATCAGTTTACCCATGGTTAAATTAGTATAAACACTTCAGTAAACTTTCCTAAAAGGGGAACCTCTAATGTAAAGAATAATCACATATCTTTTTAATTAAGAAAGAACTTCTGATATGTCTAAGAATTATAACTCTATAAAATGGATAAAAAGGGAACCATCAACTTCTGTATTTTAGGTAGCTTTCCTGTCCTTAAATTATATAGAGAGAATGATACCTTTTGTTTCTAAATAAATTGAATCAATTATGAAATTTCTAAAAGTATTTTTCTAAAATAATCTCATTACATCTTACCTTTTCATGAGGAAAAGAGCACCTCTTTAACAATGCTGATTTTAGTACTAGGATTCATTTTTGTTATCCTATAATTCAATACATTTCATGAGACTAAACTTAGACACTCAGAGTTTCTGCAAGTTTCCTGAAAGAAGTTATTGCCACTTGTTTGTTAACTAATACAGAAGCTCTCATTAACAGTCTACCATGTAATATTAACTCAGCATTATCATGTTTCTTATAAAAACAATTTCTCTTCATATTCTAGCTCCATGCACACCTCATGAAAAAAAAAGTAATTGTTAATAAATTCTACCTTGCTCCTTCTACTAGTTTCTCCCTCAGATAATGTCAGGGCAATACAGAGTCTATGCTCAAATGTACTTGTTCTGCAGACATTACCAAGGGCTTAGTTGATGCCAGGAACTGTGCCTCACTCTGGATAGTGATTATAAAAACAGATAAATAAATAAAAGCCATGAGACAAGGTTCTTACTCTTAAGAAGCTCTTGACAGGGATGGGGAAAAATGTAAGTATTTAATTACCATTCATGGAGACATGGATTATAATAGTGGCTTGTAAAGAGCACACCTATTTCGAACTGAAACAAATAAGCAATTTTCATAGAAAAGGAGATCATTGGACATGGATAAATGTCCAATGGGCAGATGAGAAAGAGGAGACATTTTCAAGCTAAGAGGTAGACCATTCATCCAAAAACTTCTTGATGACTGTCAGTAGGAACCACAATGGGCAGAAAGTCACGTGCATACGTGTATCTTCATGATCAAGGGTCTCTTCGGAAAGGAAGGGAAGGATATCAGACACCAGCCAGTTTTAGTCTAAAATCTTTACCATGTAAGTGGAAGATATTTGGAATTATGAGAAAGAGAAGAGAAAAATCATATCAGCAGGAGAGAACATATAGGGGCGTAACAAGAGGGAGGACATGAAGACAGAACTGAACCTTTCTCGGTCCTCATATTGAACTGTCTCCATGGAAAGAACATCTGGAGACTGAGCACTGTCCAGAAAAGACAAAAACCAGTGATAGAGCAGATCTAGGAGGCAGCAAAAAATAAAACAACCTTCTTTTTTTGGCTCCTAGGAGGTGTCATTTTTAGCATCTCTATGATGCTGCTTAAAGTCAGTTCATTTAACGGGTGTTTATTTTCCATCAGCTGTGTGTCTTGCTTTGCTAGATGCTCCAGGGTGAATAATGATGAAGATAATACAAGGTTTTGCCTTTAAGGAAGCTACCAATCTGTGTAGGATGGAGTTTCTGGTTAGTTCAAATGGTAGTGTTAATGATTTTGATATAGAATTTAGGTGTATCCAATTAGATGTCTATGAAATAAGTAAAAAATTCTATTCTAGAATTTAATTCAGTAATTTTTTCTTTTTTTTTTAAAGAGATCAAGGAAAACGAGGGATATGCCATGTCTTCTATTAAAAAATGAGTCACAGGGTGGGGAGATGTCCCAACTCCCCAAACCCAAAAGAAGAATCCTTTGTCCCAGGGAAACTGGTACTGGGTCTGGATGGTTTTTAGCTTCTTCAAAGACAAATCAGATGTATTTAAATGTAAAGATATAAAATATTCATAAATTATTTCAGTGGGATGTCAAAACAGTGAGTCATGATATATCAACTATTTAAAAATACTTTTTGTTTCTTTTCTTTCTTTCTTTCTTTCTTTCTTTCTTTCTTTCTTTCTTTCTTT
>NW_023270320.1:37176006-37224703 GCF_011800145.1 Mirounga leonina | reverse complement strand
TTTCTTTCTTTCTTTCTTTCTTTCTTTCTTTCTTTCTTTCTTTCTTTCTTTCTTTCTTTCTTTCTTTCTTTCTTTCTTCTTTTTTAGAAGTGCAAAGCTTTCTAGAAGCTTTCAGCAGCAACTCTGTCTTAAAGAAAATACCCAAATAGCCTGAGGCACACTGGGGTGTAAATCCCACAGGACAGCCTAAAGGTCAAATGTGAGGCGAATCTTCCAGCTTCCCTGCGGCTTTGCCATAACATGCTAACAAGCTCAGGAGACCCTGCTTCTGCAATGTGGTCTTTCCCCAGCTCACCCCTAATAAACCAACTATATAAGAAAAGCAGTGGCCCTTCCCAGGCTGTGGAGCATTAGCAAAAGGTGAGCAGCCCCTGCTGACAGAAGGAAGCTGGCAGGGCAGCCTACCCTGCACTTCTGTGTTATCAGAATGAGAGAAGGTAATGCTGCAAAGTGATGATCCCAGAAGTATGCCAAGAGAAAGCGAGTTCAATGACAAACAAAGACAGTGGAAAACAAGGCAGAGCAGAAGGAGAAACACTGAGCACTAGAGTCGAGTAAGCAACAGAATTGTGGAGAACTAAAGTGCTAGAATACATTGATAGTCCCAAGATTTGCAGCAAAGGTAACAAACCCAGGCAATGGGATTCCTACTGGACAGTGTGATGTCTGTTACTTTTGCAAACTGAGAGAACATCACACAGAAATGGGAGAGATGGTGGTTGCTAGAGCCAGGGTTGAAGAGCAAAAGGGACACACTCAGCCTGGGCAACCTGGCTGAACACATTATCAATCCTTGCTGAGGGGGAATGATGCTCAGTACTTGCTCCAGTGGTGACATAAGATGTGTAGGACAGCTATGCCATGCGTAACTGAACGTTTGACAAACATGTCCATCTGTGTCTTTGTGTCTTTAGTCTCTCCTTATTGCATAGATGCTGAAGATGCGAATTGTGATGACCCATTCATTCCAAGACGGGGTCAATCAGGGACCACTTCTCGTTCAGTGAGTGAGAATTATCATAGTAATACTAATAATGGCCAACAGTTTTGAAGGCTTACTAAGCACTATCCCAAGTTATTTATAGCTAGTACTTTACTTAATTATTACAAAAAATTAGCATTACCACCTCCCTTTACAGATATGGAACCTAGAACACAGGGGAGTTAAGTTGCCCCAAAACACACAGCTGGTCCTTGGCAGGATAATGAACCAACACTTTTCTCCTAGCAGGAATGGGACTGGAGTCCTCATAGAATAATCTCCCCTCCTCCACACTCCCCAGGTTATCTGTGCACTTATCCTTAACATTTTTGCAATCCAATAAAAAGCAGTTTACATGAGAAAACAAAACCATATATGTTGTGGCAAAACAAACTCTGTGCTAAGAGCCAACAGAAGAGACTTCAAGTTCCATAAATTATCAGATGATAATTTGCTTCAGTATCTTAAGGGACTTACTTTCTTGCCATAAAGTTCCCAAACTCTCAACCTTCCTCCCTCTCCTCTTCAGAGTAAAGGGCTTATACTAGCTCATCTCTAAGGGATGTTCCAAAGTGTCCTTCACCTCATAGAGCTCTCTTACTCTGTCTTTCCTAAATTCCATTTCTTTTTTTTTTTTTTTTAAGATTTTATC
Organism: Mirounga leonina; assembly: GCF_011800145.1. Taxonomy (NCBI): domain Eukaryota; kingdom Metazoa; phylum Chordata; class Mammalia; order Carnivora; family Phocidae; genus Mirounga; species Mirounga leonina. Next base: position 37,223,069 of record NW_023270320.1, on the reverse strand, counting down.
TATTTATTTGAGAGAGAAAGAGAGGGAAAATACAGAGGGAGAGAGTTAGAGGGAGAAGTAGACTCCCTGCTGAGCGGAGAGCCCTATGTGGGACTCGATCCCAGGACACTGAGATCATAACCTGAGCCAAAGGCAGCCACTTAACTGACTGGGCCACCCAGGCACCCCATGAATTCCATTTCTCTGAGCACTCCTTCAGCTGGGTCAGCACGACTCCCACTGTTCAGTTCTCATGTGAACAGAGTATCATTGTGAGATTTAACAAGTTCTCAAATTTTGCTAATTTTTGTTGCAGGCATAGGAAGCCTGTAACATGGTCCAGTCCCTGTAATGACCCATTTTTTACTTGTACCAAAGGAAACTAAATTCTCAGGGTTGCTCAGACAGCCAGCTTGGAGTCATATTCCAAAGACTGCAAGTAGTTGGCCCCTCCTCCCCACAGGAACTCACACATAGCAGAACGAAGTACTTAGAAGGGAGGGATGCAAATCTCTGTCCTTTTCAAATGAAAGAATACAAATCAGCCTTGTTACAAACTTGTGGGTTTCAGTTTTCTGGTTTATACAGAATTATTGTTTTAAAAAGAATGGAAAAAATGAAGAACTTCAAAGCTCTTATAAGCTATTCATTTAAACACAAATCGCCAAATATCACCTGTGGAATTATAATTCTACTAGGGATCACCTTTAAATTATGTTGCTAAATAGATTCTGGGCCTTCCAGATGCAGGGGATGGATGAAATGTCTAACCTAGAGCATTTACCTTTTGCTTTCAAGAGGAACTCCTGTTTTGTGAAGTTAACCAGAGAATCTCATCAGGTCAATATATTGTTTAAGTTAATGTTAGTGTTCCATGGAGAAATGAGAGAGAAATGAGAAGAAAAGGAAGAGTCTTTTAGACTCGTACTGTATAGTTGGAGAAGCATACAGTTTTGTTTTTTTAGGCACTTTAAAGATAATGACAAGAAAAGCACACTTAATTGACCAAAATGCATAGATTTTGATTAATAAATACTTACTTTAGTTACAGGTAGGGAATACTGGCTCAGCAATGTTTGTTCAATGATGAACTGCTCTCAGTCATAGAATTTTTTATTCAGTAGGTCTGATTCTTACTATCACTCAAGTTTGGGGAATGCTAGCCTCAGTGGTTCCCAGGCACTGCTGATGTTGGAGTCTGAGGTCAAGAATTTCCTACACTTGAGTGATGATGAGTTACCTGGGACCCTTGTTAGAGCTGGAGGTTTCTGATGTGTCTTAGTCTGCTTAAGCTGTTGTAACAAAATACCATAGGCCGGGGTGGGGATGGGGGCGCTTATATAGCAGACATTTATGTTCTCACGGTTCTAGAGGCTGGAAAGTCTAAGATCAAGGCACTGGCAGAGCTAATATTGGGTGAAGGCTCTCCCTTGGGTTGGAGACCACTACCTGCCTTCTTCCTGTGTCCTCACATGATGACAGAGAGAAAGAGAGAGACTGATTCTCTGCTGTCTACTCTGATAAAGACACTAATCGTCTCAGCCCCACCCATAGGACCTCCTTTAACATTAACTTCTTCCAGAGAGGCTCATTTCCAAATACAGCCATACTGGGCTTTAGCATTTGGCTTTTGGACACAAACATCCATTTCATAACCCCATCCTATAGGATGAGAAGAGAAGAGAAGCCTGATGACAAGCTTGTTTCACAAGTACCCCAGATGACCATCAAAGTCAGGCATATGTAGGGATTGCTGAGGAGGATAAATTATGAGTTAGAAAGTCAGAAAAATTGATGCAAAGTCCAACTCAACACATAGCCACTGAGGCCACTTGACCCAACCAACCTTAATAGATCTTGGTTTTCTTAGTTTTTATTTTTTTAAGAGTTTTTATTTATTTATTTATTTATTTGAAAGAGAGAATGAGATAGAGAGAGCATGAGAGGGGGGAGCATCAGAGGGAGAAGCAGACTCCCTGCTGAGCAGGGAGCCCAATGCAGGACTCGATCCTGGGACTCCAGGATCATGACCTGAGCCGAAGGCAGTCGCTTAACCAACTGAGCCACCCAGGTGCCCACTAGTTTTTAAACAGTAAAACCAGTATAAGCCCTGAAAAGCTTATAAAAGGGGAAAGCTTGACTGCCCCAAAACCGCATCAGTACTGTACACCAGCCCAATAGTAGCATCAGTAAATTCTTCAAAATATAATTGTGGAGGTGATAGGAATCTTGTTGTAGAAACTCCTTGGCTCTCAGTATTAGCTGCTGTTATATTTCAATTTGTACCAGTAGAAAAAGCGCACCTCCTCCCCCAAAAGAGCCAAACCAGAGACAAGGCTAGCTCATTATAGAGCAAGCAGGAAGAAAGCAGATCCATTACAAATCTCACCCAAGAAACAGATTTAGAGCCTTTTAAGCCTCGCTAGAAATAATTTACATTTTATTTCCATGAGTTTTCTGTTCTTAAAAAGGAGCAATTTCAATCACTGCCTTCCATACTCAGAAGGCAAATGGTATTTTGTACCCCATTCTTTGTCTACGTGATTTACAACAAAAGTTCTGGAAAGGAATGGGCTGTGGGGTGGCTGCCATTGTGTCTTAGTTTGGTGGCTGCTCCCTCACTCTACTCATTCAACTGCTCAGTAGTATTTAATGAGTACCTATGATGTGTTGGGTTATCTGCTAGGAAATGGAACTGTCTGCAGAGACCACAGTCCCTGATCTGATGTAGCCCATAGATTCAGGGAATCACACATGCAAATAGACAGTAGTTCTGCTACAATGTCGTGGGTGCATGAGTAGTAGAGAAGATGTTAAATGCTATGGGAGAACTGAAGATGGGAAATGCTCTGCTTGAGGAAGTCAGAGAAGGTGTCAGAGCCGAGTTAATATCTGAGCTGGATTTAAAACAATGTCTAGAAATATGAATTTAATGAAATACACAGTTTTATTGGAAACTTCATATAGTTATTCAAAATTGAGTAAGGGTCAAGCCAGTTAAATTCAAGTCTGGATGTACTAGCCTTAGACAAGACATCTAAAGTGGGTGCGCAGGAGCCCAAGGGAGGGGTAGTTTATCAACAGCATGACAGAAATCAAATAAAGAGAGAAACACTTCTCCTGGGGTGCTTGCCCCTTGTAAGCCAAATGAGGCAATTCCAGGGAGGCAGGGGTTGGTATTGAGGCTTCCTGACCCTGTGTCATGTAAATGAGCATGGATCCCCCTGCCCTCCTCCCGTTCTGGGTGGTGGCTCTGTAGTCTCCACAGGAAGCCTCTAAATGATCTCATCCTGCCAGGGACATTCCCTCTCATGCAACCCCATCCATGCGTCAACATATCATACCTGCTGTGTTTTCAGATCTCTGCTAGTTCTTTCTCTCTGACCAGCCCTGATCCCTCAAACTCCCCACACATTCTTTCGACTCCGCGAATTCCTGTCTCTCCACCAACAAGGTACCTTTGTATTTGGATAAATTCATGCAAATGTGCTGTTGATCAACCCAGGAAGTACTTATTAACTACATTTATGTTGGTTATTTTCAGTAAGATAGAGCAAAATTCTTGCCTTTACTGTAGCTATGGGGCAAATACAAATGTAACATTTTTATATGAACATGAATGTCATGACTCAAGAATTATTAATTTAGCATGCTATTGCTATTCTCTAAAAAAAATGAAAACCTAGGATAAGGGAAGCCAAGTATATCAGATGCAGTACAAGATTTGGAAGGTTAATTATTCAGATCTCTCTTTTTCTGAATTTTATTGTGAATGCAGAAATTAAGATTTTCCTTTGGTTTTTTCATATAGGAAGCTGTTTAAATGAAATAAAACAATAAATTACACAAAAATCATAGAAAATGATTCATATAAGAAAACATCTAGTTTGTGAGGCATAATGGACGTTATGATCAGGTTCTATGGATGCATTAAGAAATTATCTGTTACAGCATTATTTTAGACAAATGTAGTATGGAAACTGCAAATCCTTTAAATGTCAAGCAAGACCTGGTTTTGAATTCATCAGTTTCATCAAACTTCGTATCAGTGTAACCATAGGCTAGTTAAGCCCCCATAGTCTTCTCACCCTCAAAGTGAGAACACAGTACACTATTTCATGGAGTTGAGACAATTCGGTTGGAGACATAGGTAATGCTTCCAAAACAATAACTGTGACCCAGTAAGTGCTTAATAAATATTGACTTCTAAATCCCTTCCCTCCTTTATCCTAAAGCATGTTCCTTTTGCAGAGAGTTGATAGCAAATATTTATAATATATTTAGCATGCATGAGCCTTTAAATACCTAAGGGGACCATGTTATTCAAACTGGATACATTGAAATGAATATATTTTAGGAATAAAACTTTCAATGGGCAAATACCTATCTTTAAAGGACTGCTTTATACAACATAAAGGGCATCTCCATGCCTCAAGGAGTTGCCTTTCAACACCAAATGAAATGGACACCATTAAAAAATCTGGTTCTAAAGTGAGTATATAAGAATATATATTCAACAACTGTGAAATGAAAAAAAAATACCGATATTGCCTAGTCCATACAATTTGCATTGTGTAGGGGGCTTATGGGCATTCTAAGAGTATATTTGACACTTGCATGTTCTTTCTGATCATTTCAAGTACCTACTGCAAAATTCCGGTCCCTTTCCAGGCGCTACTGATTTTCATTCAACTGATACATAAGCTGTTTCAGAAAGGAAAATACTGCAGAGCTCACTGCAAACCTTATTAGGACTTTTAAACATCTAAAATCATACAAAAATCTAGTTAAAACATTCTGAATTATGTTTTTACTGGAAATATAACTTGGCGCAAGACAAGACAGAGGATGACACTAATGGTATTCATGTGATTGACTCAATACATCATGTTGTCACAAGCCTGGCATTTTCATTTCTCACTCCCACAGACACAAAATAGCAGCACCCAATGCCCTGGGAGAGCAGTGAAGAGTGGTGACAGGAAGCACGAAAGCTTAAGTCTTCAGAACAAGGGACGCTCTTCTAGAAGCAATTTGGGACTCTCTAAAATCATGAGGACTACATAAAAGAACTATATTGCATGCTAATTTTTTGAATGTATGAGGGAAGCAAATAAATGATAGAGTTGATGGCCTTTTTGGAGATAAAAACATACTACTGGTATTTTATTACGTCAAAATAAAGTCTAAGTAAATTATAGAAAATGCATTGGCATGTTCAAAAGGTAAAGCCATTCCCCTTCAAAAGTCTCCAAGTAAATATTCCTAAGATCCAATAACAAAGGAGTTGAAGAATTTATCAACCTAATAATCACATTATTAATTATTCATTAGCAAGAAACACCCCACTCTCTCTTTGCCTCACTACAATCCAGTTTTTTTTTCTTTTGTAGTCATTCCCTATGACTCCTTCTTCCTCATTTTTTCTGAACACCAAGAATCCATTCAGACCAATTTATCTAAGCTGACTCTCCTCATCCTATTGTTATCTATCAAAGACCTTAATCATGGTTGATATTTTATAATATTAATGCACTAAATTATTTACCTCTTAAAAATCAGGGTTACCTCAAGAAATGATTTGTTCTTTGAAGACTAGCAATGACTTTGTTTTGCTACTCAGTGCGTACTCAGTGTCAAATACATACACAAAAATTAATACATGTGTAGTAAATTTAAAATAGTTAATATAAGGTCTTATGTGAGCACAGGAAAGGGAATGGCTCCTTGCTTTTTAGAGCCAAGGATAGCTCCGTGGTATGACATACAGTTGAAGAGATCTTACAGGATGATGGCATTCTCTAGATTTGGATCATGGGGAAGAGAATTCCAGGCAGTTTTGTGTTCTCTCCCAATATATATATACATTTTTTTCTGGGCATGATTTTCATTACACCAAAGGTTATCACAAAACAATGAAGAGAATGCCCAGAAAGAAACCAGAATACATTCTCTACTTTTTCAACACTCAAAATTCTTTTTAGATAAGTTTAAATAAATTGCATGCTGCCATGATGTTCTAGCTTTTATTTTTACATTCCTCTGAAAGAGAAAACATGGTGGGGCTAAAATCATTTAGCTCAGCTCTGTTTCCATATTCATAAAAAACATGAGTATGATAGCAGCGAGATCATTATTGTCTTTCCTATTTTACCCATGCTTTTGAATTTCACATGAGAATATCTGAAAAATAAGACTCACAAGATTTAAGTACCATACAACTCTACTTGAGAACATTTGCTATAGATAATCGTCAATGAATTTGGCATTTCATTTTACACCCTGGAGAAAGATATTCCCTCAAATAAATCTAACTAGACAGCAGAAAAATCAAGGCTTAATGGATTTTCATTGTCAATGGGCAAGAAATCTGGATTTTAGTAAGTCAAGGGAGGATAAAATAAGTCACAACCATTAACACAGGTGGAATCATGAAGCAGGGACTCCTACAACTTGACAGAATCTTTTCTTAGAGGTCACTTACTCCCTCCATTTTGTGACAGACCTTCACCAGAATGATCATACACTGGAGACAAAGACCCTGGTGAAACTCAGGAGTCTCTGGTTTACTTATAACAATATACAAGGAGCAGACTTGACTGGCTGATATGTGTGAGTCAGAACTCTGGAGATATTTGGACCATCTTCTCTAATAGCTCTACAGTTACTGAAGATATCCTTCAGTAATTCTGTCTGAGGCCAAACGGCTTTGTGGTTGAGAGGCTTTAGAAGCTCCCCCATAGTCTATGTCATCTTCCCCTAACTTACACCAAATGAACATAACACCTAAGGAAGTAGAGCAAGCAGCAAGCAAGTGAAGCTTCAATGCAGCTACTACAAACGTTTTCTCCCTTGGCTCCCAACCTCAACTCACAGCCCTGAACCTGTGAAGATTCTAGAGCTGCCCCTGCAAAGAGTAAAAGCTCAGGTGTCATGCCAGCGTTCTATTAAATCTGATTTTCAGATGAGATTCTGCCAATTCCCAGAAGATTTGCTCCTGACAGGGGGCACCAAATCACAAACAAATATCACTTCTTCAGAGAAGCTGCAGGTTTTAGTTTGGCTTCCCCAAAATATCAGTCTCATCTTTTCCTTAAGAGGGGTGGGTTTTCTAATGCAAGCACCATGAATGAAAGCTATGGGAAGTAGAATCTGTCAGAACATAAGAAGTGCCTTCGTAGAATTAATGAGATCTGAAATTGGAATGGCTTTTCTCATAAAGTACTGCCAAAGTGGATGTTCAGTTTCCTTAAACACCATTTTTTTTGTGTGTGTGTATGGGGTTTTGTTTTTTAAAGATAGTTGGATTAGAGTAGCTACAGCATCTTTTTGTTAATTTTCCCTAAGAAACTATTTGTACCCATCTCAACCTCCGTTAGCCCCTTATGCCCCCATAGAGCATAATTTCTGGTGACCTCTCAGACAACCGCTACCATTTTCCTGATGGATTCTGATCCCCTGATGCTCATAAGTGGCAGAACTTTCCTCCTCTCATGGTCCACAATTCACTTTATGACACAGAGTGCACGGATCACACTCAGAGCATTATTTTTTAATTAACTGGAGTTTCCTGGGTGTTTCTGGGAGGTTATCATATCACCTCCTGAACTATTTCCTGTAGAGATGCCAATAGATCTTCATGTTCCCCATCCCCTTTCAGTCTAGATTCTGCCAGTGTGGTCATCCCAGTTCCTTCTCCCATTTCCTGTCTCACTCTGAAAGGAAATTCTACTCTGTCAGTTAAAAACTATGACTCTGATTTTCATGGCCATAAATCAGCTTGTGTTGTGGGCTGCTTTACATCTTGAGGATGCTACCATTTTCCCTACTTAGTTGAGCCTTACCAGACCTTCCTGGGGAACAAAGAAGTCAGGGGAGAACAAATTATGGTCCCTGCTTTCAACATTTACAACCAAGAAAAACTCCTTGGAGCCCCGGCTGGGGTAAAGGTACAGCTCAGGGTCAGGGTGGGGGTGGAGGTCAGGGTGGTGGTGGGGGTAGAGTTTAGGGATGCATATCTGCAAGCTCAGTCATGGCACATAGGCTCTCTCATTTCTTCCACACTGTGTCACATGTATCAATGAGAGATTAAGTTGATGTTTTCTCCTTTTTCAACCTTCTAGCTGCATGTGACTGTGGACCCCTTAAAATGCAGTTAGGGTGACTAACTGAATTTTCAATTATATCAAATTGTAATCCATGTATGTGTAAATTTTACAAGTAATATTTGATTCAATTTTTAGAAAACTTTGGAAAAGCATGTTTGGAAGAACAGGAGTATGAGTATCACATCTTTCAGTTTATTTTTTTACAAATTCTAAATATCACCTACTTTCACTGAAAATTGGAGATTGAATTGAAACATGTTTTACATGTAAAGCACACACCAGATTTTGACAAGCTTTGTAGAAAGGAAGAATACATGTTGAAATAACATTTTGTACAAATTTGGGTTAAATAAATTATTAAATTAGTCACATCTGCTTCTTTTTATGTTTCTTTAAATGTGGCTTTATTATTTTATTTTATTTTATTTTACACATGTGGCTGTCACTCTATTTCTCTTGGGCAGACAGCACTGCTTTACCTCTGCCACACAGAATTATTTATAATCAGAAGGACTGTGGCAGCTATTAAATAGCTCCTGTTTTCCTCTGAAATTATTTTCTTATTTACACTCCATGTCTTTCCATGAAGTTCATCTATGGAAGCAATTCTCAAAACCCATAGTGACTTACAGAGTTAAATAAATATGTACATTTTAAAAATTTTGTTTTGGGGGCACCTGGATGGCTCAGTCAGTTAACCCTCTGCCTTTTGCTCAGGTCATGATCTCAGGGTCCTGGGATAGAGACCCCCATCAGGCTCCCTGCTCAGTGGGGAGCCTGCTTCTCCCTCTGCCTCTGTCCCTCCCCACCACTCAAGCTCTCTGAAATAAAAAAATAAAATCTTTTTAAAAAATTAAATTAAATTTTGTTTTCTATACCACATGAACTGTGGTCATGAGGTCATGGGGCTCAAAGACACTGCTGGGAAGATAGAATGAGGTTTCTTTCTGGAAGATGGAAGACAGGAAATGGGAAAATGAGCTGGGATGACAGAAAGAAAAAGATGGTGCTGAAATAGGGAGGAAAAAGATTAAAGATTAAGATAGCATGCATTATTTGTATTTTTATACAAATGATATACCTCTTGCATTCTTACGGTATTCTTTTTTTTTTTTTTTTTTTTAAGATTTTATTTATTTACCTGAGACAGAGAGAATGAGAGAGACAGAGAGCACATGAGAGGGGGGAGGGTCAGAGGGAGAAGCAGGCTCCCTGCCGAGCAGGGAGCCCAATGCAGGACTCGATCCCGGGACTCCAGGATCATGACCTGAGCCGAAGGCAGTCGCTTAACCAACTGAGCCACCCAGGCGCCCCTCTTATGGTATTCTTGAGAAATTTGCATTTATATAAGAAAATTCTACTTCAAAGATTTCATTGATGAATATTTCCTTCTTGTCTAATACAGGAGTGATAAATGATATAAATGTGATACAGAAATGTTTTTCATTTCATTCCATCTAATAGATACAAATAAAGAGACAGATAATTCCAAGATAATATTATCCATGAAAAATGCGACCCTCAGGTCCTATTGTAAAGAAAAATTGTCCATTGAATTACCCTTGTTTGGTACAAGCCAAACATCTTGATAGGCATCTTCATAAGAATGGAAAGCTGGATGAGGGAGGAGGGAGGAAGGAAGGAAGAGGACTAGATGGGGGGGCAGTGGGGGAGTGGAAAGGGGACAGGAGGTAGGGTGGGGAGTGGGGGAGGAAGGTTAGGGGGAAGTGGGGGGAGGAACAGTAACAAACATGAACTGAGCACTTAAAAGGCACAAGGCACTGCTCCCAATGCTCTCCACGTACTTCACAAAGTAGGATATTACTGTTATCCTCTCTTTTTTCATGAGAAAACTGGAATGGAAAAGTTAAGGACTTACTCCAAAGTCACACAAGTACTAAGTAATAAGGAGGATCTGGTTTGATTGTAAAATGTGCAGATTTTCATCAACTCTGCAGAGCTTCGAAACTCATAGGTAGAGAGCCTGCCAACTCTTAGGTAGAAGATAGTGGGTCAATATAATTTTCATTATACAACTTTTTTTAAGATTTTATTTATTTATTTGAGAGAAAGAGAGAAAATGAGAGAAAGAGACACAGAGAGAGTGAGAGAACACAAGCAGGGGGAGCAGCAGAGCGAGAGGGAGCAGACTACCCACTGAGCAGGGAGCCCGATGAGGGTCTTGATCCCAGGACCCTGAGATCATGACCTGAGCTGAAAGCAGACGCTTCACCAACTGAACCACCCAGGTGTCCCCTGTTATTTATCTTTTGATGCTTTTCATAATGGTAATGATCCTTCCACTTATTAATTCAAAATATGAACTAAATGATGGTCATATCTATAATCTCATGTGGGCCTGAAAATTTAAACACAAACACATCATCAATGGTCATACCTTTTTGTACCTGGTTTTCATGGTATCAATTTTTTCTTTAAAAAAAGTAAAAGAAAAAAGAACAGATTTAGCATAAGCTGCTTCTTCATCACAGTGAGTTTTTGTTGTAGTTGTTTCTTTATTCTAGCTGTTATTCCCTATTTTTATCCTATGTATACTGGTTGCCAAGGCATACAAACTTATTTTTAAAAAGTATATAAAAGTATCTGTTATAGGAGAAGGGCTGGCTGGCATTTGCTAGTTCTCACTCACACACAGGCATGCACAAAGAAAGAATGTGTAAAATTAGTTGTCTAAAAACAAAAAACAAAAAGTCAGAAGAATGGCATGCTGGAAGAAATGAAGTCAGAACCTGGATTCCCGCTGTACTCCTGAAGGTGGCTGAACAACAGCGGTCTCAAAGATTTACTTAGAAAATGGACTGATGGTCCCTTCTTCTCCCACCTAACTGGGTTCTTGTGAGTCATAAATAAAGTAACACATATTGAAATGGTCTACACAAGGCAACATTTTAGAAATACCGTGTTAGCATTAAGTCTTTAATTATGTTTTTTCTAGTACCATCTTCCCCTCCCCTGTTTTTCTTTGGTCTTTAAAAGTGATTCTTCCGAAACCAATATGGTGTCAATTTCTTTCTTGCTTTCTTTCTTTCTTTTTTTTTTTTTTAAAGATTGTATTTATTTATTTGAGAACGAGAAAACACAAGCAGGGGGAGCAGTAGAGGGAGACGAAAAAGCAGGCTCCCTGCTGAGCAGGAAGCCTCATGTAGGACTTGATCCCAGGACTGGAGAATCCCAGGGGATCATGACCTGAGCTGAAGGCAGACACTTAACAGACTGAGCCACTCAGGTGCCTCATAACATTAATTTCTAATTCAAGTCTGCCCTCGGGGCTCCTGGGAAGCCTGATGTTTCCCCAGCCAGCACTTCTTCCTCTCTCCTCAAGTGGGTGCATGTGGTGTTGGATTATAGATCTCCAACACTAAATGTAGTTTCTGGTATGGTGAATCCCCCACACATGTTTTTAGAATGAATGAACAAATGGATTCTGGAATATTTCCAATAAATAACTCCCATGGGTTGAATTGGAAAAGAAATCCAATCCTATGCATCGATCTTTCATCGTGTGAAGAAGCCAGAGGGTGAAACTACAGGAAAATAAAAAGGGTATCTCACACATGGAAATGCGTGCATTGAAGAAGCAATTTTGGCAACACACAAACTACAATTTTCATTAAGCACACACGTATGTATTGACTCCCAGCTAGGTAGAAGGTACTATTCTCCTCTGCTAAGAGCCAGAAGATAGCACAAGGAAGATGTATCCCATTTTCAAAGAGTAGTAGATAATATATACTAGTGTTCAACCAATTATTTCTGCGCAGATAATTGATGATATTTGTGATTGGAAATGACACTAGTAAAGCCCATGAAGCCTAGGATGGGGCAACCCAGATGATAACACATCTGTGAACCTGTCAGCTTGGTGATTCATTTCATCAGTGCTTAGTAGTTTTTTTTTTTTTTTAATACTATACAGCAAAATATGTGTCATCCAAAAAAAATCCAGTGTTAGTGAAACATATGCCTGTCTCATAAGGCGATATACAAATAGACTCAGTGCTTCTTAAATCAAATCTGATGTTTGACTGAAAATACCTCCAAGCTAAATTATTACGCGTCATTCTGTTGATGCCTTATTTCAAAAATTATCCAGCAAATAACAGTCAGTCAAAGTGTGTTGTGTTTTTATCATTTTCAATAAATTCTTATACAATAAATAAAAATTTATTAAATAAAAATTATGTAAAATACATAATGCAAATAACATTATTTATTAGAAAATAAAAAAGCTGACTCTGCTCTTTTAATGTTACTATGGGTTCTAAGTATTCAATAAAACTAAAAATCACCATTACCGTTCTTGAAACTAGGTTATCAGGAAACAAGGGCAAATGGCATTGCAGAACAACTTGAGAAGTTTGAGGAGTTTTTTGTGTGTTTGTTTTTTGCTTTTTAGCTTGATTCTAGACATTCAATGTCTTCTACTAAAGATGCCAATTAAACTGCAAATCAAATACATCAGATTCTCTACAAAATAGCGCAGGTCAAGTGCAAACTTTTCAATCAACTTTAAAATAATTCTATTAGAAAAGTGACCAGCAAAAGAAAAAAGGAAGGAAGGAAGAGAGAAAGAAGGGAAGTGTATGTGGGGAGGTCCGCAGGGCACTGTGACCCCACACTGACAAGAACGTCACCATAACTCCCACTTGAGCACCTGAAGAACAGGGGAGTTTTACCTCACCTTCAGTGGTGATATCTTACACATCACAACAATCTCATAATGATGTGCCCTCAGAACAAGGTAACCTCAATGCTTTGGCAAAAGGATATTAATTATTCTTCACACAACATTTAAAATAAGTTATAGCAGACGTATTTATAATAAGAATTTGTAATTCACTGATGCATAAATGAAATAAATGATGAGAGTCTTCTAGCAAGTCAGGTTGTTACCCTGTCATAACATTTTGGCAGTGATGAGTTCTGAGGGGGCCAACAGCTGATATTGCACATAGGTGTTCCTGGAGGAACCCATGACATTTGGCTGGCCTTTCACTGTGATTCCTCCAGTCCAGGCCCTGCCGTGCACCTCAGACCACGTGTGGAATATTCCTTATGGAATCAGCACCCATCCTGGTGGCTGCCTGTACTGTCATTCATGAGAGCACCTGGGAGCTCTTGTTTTGCTCAACAAGACAGTGGTAGGTGGTGAATACATCTCTGTGCTAGACTATTCCTTGTCTTTGGGATGTACTTTACAAACAGATAATTATTTGCAGAATGAGAGCAGCTAAATAAGAACACACACACAATAAAGAGAAAATGTGGTGTTAAGAGATAACGTTTGTGATTTTTGAGTGCCAACTTTATAATTTAGAGTACTCTCTCATGTACTTCTGTTCTATGATAATACTAGGAGTACATGAGAGATTAAATTTTTTTTAAAAAAACATATTTTGTAAGCACCAAACTATACCTAATATGGCACTTTCTGTTCAATGTTAGAAATACTTTTGCAAAATTATTGAGTATTACATAGACTCCTATCATAAACAGTGGTATTTCCGTGATAGAGGAACTACATCTTACTTGTGTTCGCTCAGTGGCAAATGCCTAGTACTTAATAATCACACAATAAATGCTTGACGATTTTTGTATTAATTTTTGTACAAACAAGAATACATATTCACGAAAAAGATAGCAGAAACCAGTAAAATATTTGAAACATTTTGTGTTCTATTGGGAAAGCAATTGGCACAAATACTGATAGGCATCTGTCATGTCTGTTTCCTTGACTCGACTTCACCCTTGGGAATAAAAACACAATTTTCTGAGCCTCATACACCAACAATAGTCTAAAGCAATAGAAAACCGAAAAGAGTCAGTTTATCATAATAGTCTTAATTGAAAGAGTCTGAATAGAAAGGTTAAGTCTGATTTCAAGTTTTATAAATAACAGGTTATGTTAAAAGAGTCAACCTGGATTTTTTATCAAATGACTATAACATTAGAATAAATCTGATGAACAATTTCATTTTCCCAAAGAGACATAGGACAAGTGAGCCTGTTTCTGGATGATTACTGCAATTGATCAAAGCTTAGTAGAGTTTAGACCATCCTAGTTTTTACAGAGTGGCCTTTAGCCCAGCTATTGACATCATCTATCCACTTCCTCTTGCCTACAAAGTCTAAGACAAAGTCTTCCTAAGAGCTGTTGAGCTGGAGAATTTCACATTTGTCTTTGCTTTCCCTTGTGCGTCTGGACGTACGCTAGAAGCTTTTCAGAATAATCTAAACTGCTTTCACTTTAGATCTTTTCCAAAAAAGGTAAGTTACCTGATGACTTGAGCACATTCGTAATTCTTAGTAGATGCTTCCCAAAACAGAATTAGCTGCTTTAGACATTTCAGTTACTATAATTTTATGAAACATTAGTATTAGGATTCTTTTGCTTATCGTTTATAAGCAGAGATGAACGCTACAAGAAAACATCCATTATTTTGTTATACAAGTCTTCCCCTGCCATTTTATCCAAAACAAAAAAATCTGACTGGATATTTACTATTTGGTTTCATATTGCCAAGTTATGCCTTTTCCCCAAATATACAATTAGGCCCTCCAATAGCCTCTAACCATCCTTCCAGCAGATCCTGTTTGCACAGTTGGTACGTTGTCAGTGTCAAGATATAAAGAATGGATATCACTTTTCCAAAACACAGATTATCTGTAGCAGCAGGTGTTTGGTGTTTGGAGAGATAAGTTGTCCTTCGTACAAAGATGCATTTTTTTTTTTTTTTTTTTTGCTTAAGAAGTTGGTAGGGTCTCATATCACAGCAATAGATCCAAGAACAGCTGATAAAATTTGAATACTGCAGATGCATAGTATCTTGTAGAAATTTATAAAATATACTATTTGTCTCTAGGTGCAGGGACAATTAAATTTATCATATTAGTGTCTTTGGACACACCTAGATCATGGCTATTCTTCTTGCTGATGAGTTCTGGACCGTCACTTACAGAAAGTGGAAAGATGAATTTGTTCCCTCAGTCTGTGTCTTTTTGGACCCTATGAGCTCTTCCTCCCATAGAAACAGAGGCTACAGGGAAGAGAAGGCATCCTAAAGTGTGCACTTGCCTTCTGAGTGTGCGGTGACCTTGGCCACGTCAGCCCATGTTGTTCTAATATTCTTGATTGTCCACTGCCCTCACTTACGACCCTGACATGTGGCCAAGTAAATGCTTTGGAACACATGTACACAAGTCCAGAGTTTTCCCCACTACACTTGGTAGCATATGTTCAGATTGTTTAACATTTTATATCCTGGTTCTGACTTTCACCCTCTTGAACGTGATTTCTAAACCACCTCATAGGACTGGTCAATGTCCTTCTTTTGACTTTATTCCCTTGGTTCATGGATCGCATAACCAAACTGATATTCCATCATCAACGATAAGATAAAGTCCAAACATGTATAGCTCACCACATCCATTGCATCCCTACCTTTCTGGAGGGAGATCTATGAATTGCAACAACAAAAGTTGCTTTATAAGACTAGAGAAGGTGAGATGAAGGAAGGCAGAGATGGGCATTCCAAGGGTCTCCTCTATTCCAGGAAGTAAGTGGAATATGAGGAACACATGGGGACTATTCCCATACCCACCACAGATCTAAGTATGTTATGTAAAAGGAGAATATTGTTGTATTTTCAGACAAGAGAGACAAACACAGACATAAACACACTGAAATAGTTTACCATCTAAGAAGGATTCTAAGAAAAGGTGTAGTATATAAATGTCACAAACTGTGCATGTTTGGTATAGGCAATGAACTTGTGTTCAACAAGTCATAGAAAATACCCCCAAAACGTTTTTGACTTCTGCTGGGTCTTTGTGGGATTTATTAATGAGTGATGATTCCTGCAACATCATTATCTTTGTGATAGCAGATGTGAGAAGTATACTGTATAAAGATGATTTGAAACCTGATCAGAAGATAAGGCATTCTCTATCATGAAAATAAGTTAAAGTCATAGAGGCTTGATTCTCAAAGTGTGGTCTGGGTGCCCCCAGGGAGTCCCTGAGATACTTTCAGAAGTCTCTCAAATCAAAACTGCTATCATAACAATATTAACATGCTATCTGCCCCTTTCTCATTCTCTCAAGAGTACACGATGGACTTTTTACCAAAAGCTCTACTGTGTATAATACTACAACAGATCAAATGCAAAAGCAGCTATGACTAATCTGCCTTCTATGAAACCAGGCAGTAAGTACATTGTCCACATATAAATCAATGCTACACCTCCTACTAAATTGCTTTTGCTTTGGGAAAAGCTATTTTCTTAACAATGTGTTATTTCTTTTTTTTCCAAGTAAAGAACAATATGTTATGTCTTAAAAATATGTTATTAATAATAATGTTCAATGAAATACTGTTATTTTTAAATTAATGAATAAACATTTAAGAATGCTCAGCCTTCATTTTTGAAAAGTTACATAAAAATTACATAAGCAAATCTCTTTGGGTCAGAGCTTCCAGATATAGCAAAAATACACAAAATCAAAACAGGATACCCAATTATATTTGAGTTACACATAAACAAAAAATGTTTTGAGTTTGGGGCGCCTGGGTGGCTCAGTCGTTAAGCGTCTGCCTTCAGCTCAGGTCATGATCCCAGGGTCCTGGGATCGAGCCCCGCATCGGGCTCCCTGCTCGGTGGGAAGCCTGCTTCTCCCTCTCCCATTCCCCCTGCTTGTGTTCCCTCTCTCACTGTGTCTCTCTCTGTCAAATAAATAAATAAAATCTTAAAAAAAATGTTTTGAGTTTAAGTATGTCCCATGAAATATTTCACAATCCTAATTTAGGGGTCTTAAACATTTTTCAGAGTATCAGGTTGCCCTGACACCAAAGGTTTGGGAATTACTGCCACAGAAAACATTGAGGTGTAGACTGTAAATAGAAATTAAAACCTGCATGCAGGTTCTGCATTTCCAGCAAGGCTGATGCCCTTGCTGCAGCTCGCTGCCATGCTCTGCTCAATCCATGCATCACTCAGATTCCAATGAATGCATTATTGATAATTTGCTTTAGCTCCAATGCCATCTTATCCTATTTCCTCTTCGCAAACCAGTAAGTGAGGCTCATCCATCCCACTGCACAGAAACTGTGGCTGAAGCAAGAAAGTAATACACAAGACAAGGCAGAACCAGAATCAGACCATGTCCCCTGACCTCAAGACGTGGGATCCAGTTCACCGCCTGTCCACTCCCTGTTGGTCTCTGGTTAACTTACATGGACTGCATGACATCCTGCGTTATTTATTTACTTTTTATTATTACCTGTAGAACCAGTGGACAAAACCTGGCTGAATAATCACAAGCAGGATGGAGATGCACTGGTAGACACGGTGAGTAGACAAGTCTCTGCAGGATCTGTGCCCAAACTTATTGTCACACAATCAGTGTCACTAGAGTTGATTTGCCATTTTTAGCCTCCTTACAGGCCCTGTGACAATCCATTAATTAAAACAACAAAAGTAACCAAACCAGATGTTCAGGTCATCCTAGAAGCTGCAAGAGTCAGAATCCATAGCTTTTATCTTGTGGACAGGAAAGAGCAGTGGTCTTGGAGCAGGAAGGTTTGGGGGGAGTCTTGTCTCTATCCACTGCCAGCCATGAGCCCTTCGGCAGCTCTGTTTTCTCAGGTATGTAATAAACATAACATTACCAGCCCCACGGACCTCAGCAAGTTGGTAGGAGGACATAATTAAATATACAAGTGTTTGTGAAATGTAAAGCCCTGGATAAATGTAATAAGCTCATGTTACACTAAAACTGGGGGTATCCTGTCTTTCTTATTTTCAGAAAGAGGTAACACATTTCTCTCTTACTGACATAGTAGCCAACAATTTATTTTCTAATACCCACTGTTTATTTTTTTAAGAGTTGATATTTTTAGAGCCATTTTAGGTTCACAGATAAAATTGAGAGGAAGACACAGAGTTTTCCCATATGCTCTCCTCACCGTCCCCTAGGCACAGCCTCCCCACCATGCATATCCCCCACCAGAAGGTGAACCCACATGACCGCGTCACAATCACCAGGAGTCAATCATTTATTTACTTATGAACTCAGGGTTCACTCTTGGTGGTGGATGTCCTATGGGTTTGGGCAAATGTATAATGACATGTATCCATCACATGGTATCACACGCAGTAATTTCCCTACTCTAAAAATCCTCTGTGCTCAGCATATTTGTCCCACTATTTTTAATATAAATCATATATTTATATTTATATTTTTAATATAAAACTTTAAAAGTCTATGAGGTGCCCAGCAAACCTGTAACATGCTCTCCACACCTGGGAGACACGGAGTCATTGCTCTACCATGGAGTCCTCCCAGGCCTGCAATTCTACATATCACCCATCACCACTGTCCTTCCGAAATCCCCTGCCGGTCTCGGTAGGGCTTCAAGATCACCATGTCCTGAATGTCCTCACGGTGCCCTGCAGTAGCTCTGTGGTAGTTGTCTCATCTGTCGGGTGGAGTGCTATTGGTGGACATGTTTTCTAGTGGCGGTACTGAGCTAAGACTCCCAGCCCATCAGATCTTCCCTCTTACACTGCACCAGGTGGTACTAGGCAGTATCTGCAGATTTACAGCCATTGCCACAATCTTCCTTCAGAGAGTCTCATCACCCCACTAAGAAATCCTGTCCCCGTTAGTATCAGTCTCTGCTCCCTTTCCCCACCAGACCCTGGCAACCATGGCCTTTTTCTCTTGATGGATTTGCCAGGTACATATAGATCAGATAAATGGAACCATACCATATGTGACATTTTAACTGGCTTCTTTCAATGAGCATAACATTTTAAAGGTATTCCCATATTGTGGCATGTATCAGTACTTCATTCCTTCTTCCTATTTTATTTTTTTTAAAGATTTTATTTATTTGAGAGCAAGAGAGCATGAGCAGGGGGAGCAGCAGAGGGAGAGGGAGAAGCAGGCTTCCCACTGAGCAGGGAGACCGACATGCAGCTCAATCCCAGGACCCTGAGATCATGACCTGAGCCCCAGGCAGACACTTAACCAATTGAGCTACCCAGGTGCCCTTCCTTTTCTGTACTTAAAACATTTACATAGTTCAATAGTGTCCCAAGAAGCCAGGCTTTGGTAGAGACCATTGCTTGCTCCAAAATACCATGTTTAGGAAAGCAGATTGTCATTACCCAAAGTCAAGTCTTATAGAATGTTCAGTTAATTCATTCGGAAAGGTATGTGTTTTTGATCATGGAGCTTCAGGGTGCATCTCCTCAGGATGCTGAGGTAAAAGAAGGCTCCATTTTCTGGTTATCCACATGAGCTGACTTTTGCTAATATTCCCATTCCTGAAGAATATAGCTAGAGGTCTTATGTGAAGATAATACTTGTGGGAATTTTTTCCTGGTTTACCTAAAACAAGTAGCAAGTCTGGAAAGCAGGTATTAAGGAAGAAAAACCAACTACAGGTGATTATCTGGCAGGAGCTGAAATGGTATCCTAGTGAGTACACCGCAGGTTCAAAGGAGAAAAATCCTCTAAATATTTACAAAGTATTCACAGATGAAAAACCGAAAAGACAACAGAATGAGCAATAGTATTATACTTGGTCACTTTAACAAAAGTGATCTGTAATTTCTCTGGGTTTCATTATGAAATACATTTCTATTTATATAATTCCTCTTGATTATACACTTCTAGAGGGCAGATTTGTCAGTTTGAATATATGAATTGTGTAGGTGAACCAACCAATCTCCCACTCTATGGAAATTTAAATTTGAGGGATGTATAAGGACTGGATTAAAAGGATTAGATAGATAATTACTATAATCTATATAATGAACTTAATCTATCATTAAGCTATCTTAATGATGTTGGTCAGGACTTTTGAGCTGAAACAACACACAGAAAGAGCAGGGATTCAATAGAAAACAATTAATTGGTCACACCTGATATCTCAGATGTCATCCTGATTTATACAAATTTTCTTTATTCCCACATTCTATTGTATTTTTAAACAACCATATTTTTACTGTAAAAGCCAGCCTTTCCATGAATGATTAATCAGGTAAAACTTCACCTTCATACACTGGCCTTCATTCTCTTACCAGCTTCTGTACTACCTGGTTCTGTATTGTTTTCTTCCTTACAGGATAACATTGAAAAGCATATGATGTAGTGAAATCTAGCTAGGTTATATAAAGAAATGCTTGAAATACCATTACTTTTGAGAATAACTAATTTTACTTTTTAATTGGTTTATGATTTTTATGAAATGTAATTGCAATTTACTTCTCTGTTGAAAAATTAAGCTTGCATTAATACCTTTATCTGTATTTATACTGAAAATCAATCAAAAATAATAAAAAAATTCTCCAAAAATAATAGTCACAAGTAATCAAAAATATTCTCCAAAATCCCCCAAATTTGCAATTTGACTCTATTGAGGTAGGAACATCCAATAGTCAGAACAAATCGGGGGGAGAGAATCATTTATTTGTGTTCTTGAATAATCCTGTTCATTTTTTTGCCAAAGCCCTGAATTCAGCCATTTCCAAGGTGCCCTGATCCCTTTGCATAGAAAATGGTATTCAGAGACAATAATCTGGGGGCCAGGAGTGCTCATGTCAATGGGTTATTATTCCTAGGCCTTTTCAGTAGAACTATAGAAAGTATATTTTTATTTTTTTATTTTTATTATTTTTTAAAGATTTATTTATTTATTTGACAGAGAGACACAGCGAGGGCAGGAACACAAGCAGGGGGAGTGGGAGAGGGAGAAGCAAGCTTCCCGCGGAGTAGGGAGCCCCATGCGGGACTCGATCCAAGGACCCTGGGACCATGACCTGAGCCGAAGGCAGATGCTTAACTGACTGAGCCTCACAGGCGTCCCTAACTAGGTTTTGTTTGTTTCCCCATCTTTTTTGTTTTCTCTTAACCAATCTTGACTATTACTGGAGAATATATAGAGAAATGTCACCTTCTTTTTATAGCCACATCCTGTAAACAGCAGTCCTTTTATCGTATTTCACTGTGGGTGTGGTACTGGTTCCACAGGTGGATATTTAGGGGACATTCAGGTTATTTATTTATATCTCGCTATCATAAATCATGCTGGGATGACAGCCTGGGTATATATCACTACTGCTTTCACCAATTATATTTTGTGGAATGGATTCCCAGAAGTTAGTTTCTGGTGTCAGAGCATGACGATTATGTAAATTTACTAAATGCTGCCAAATTTCTTTTTATAGGCGGCGTGGAACTTATCATTCTCAACAATGTGTGAGAAGGCCAGTCTTTCCAGAATCTCACCAGCAGATGCCATTGTCAAACTTTGTATTTTTCAAATTAAATATGTGAGAAATGGCATGTCGTCGTTTTAATTATGAATTAAATGATTTTATATGCCAGGAGTGGGTTATCTAAATGAGACTTGGTAATCAAACACACTTCAAAGAAAATGAAGAAAGAGAACATTTTAAAATGTGCATTCAAAATTGTGGTTTTATTATACTTTGGGCCCTATTGAACTTTTCAAAAATAAGACTATTATTTAGGCTTTATAATTCAAGGAAAATGTAATTTATTAAAATATATTTGAATTAGAGGAAACATCATGAATGCAACAGTTTTGTTTAAATAAAGTATATGGTACTTATACCTTTATGATGCTATGTTGTTAAATGATGTAATGAATGCTTAAAAAGAAAGATTAGGTTAAGAAAATATGTCCAATTTCTGGAGGACAGTATTGTTTATAGTTTTTTTATTGCTATTCTTGTTATTATTAATGATACTATCATTTAGTATGTGGCTAAGATGTGTATATTCCAGAATCACTGTATGTGATCCCAGAGTAGTTTTTAATTTACTCTGATTAAAAAATTAGCTTTGATGCAATATATGTTAAGAAAAAAAAAAAAAGAAGAAGATAGCAGGAGGGGAAGAATGAAGGGGGTGGAATCGGAGGGGGAGACAAACCATGAGAGACGATGGACTCTGAGAAACAAACTGAGGGTTCTAGAGGGGAGGGGGGTGAGGGGATGGGTTAGCCTGGTGGTGGGTATTGAGGAGGGCACGTTCTGCATGGAGCACTGGGTGTTATGCACAAACAATGAATCATGGAACACTTCATCTAAAACTAATGATGTAATGTATGGTGATTAAAATAACAATAAAAATATAAAAAATTAGCTTTGAGAATCCACTGAGGATTTTGTGGTCTTAGATTTTTCTGGCCCATTACTCTATACTATTTTATGAACATCTCAAGTTTGGTATTGATTTGTATTTCTTTCATTCTTGCTTGAGGATTCAATCAGATTGTGTTGAAGTATTGAGCCTTCAGCAAAGCCATGGAAATATGGGAAAGAAAAGATACTTGGGCTTGACTCCGTGGGCTAGTATTAACATGCAAGGCTACATCTACCCAACAAAGTTATATCTGATCCCAGTGAGAACAAGCCTTTTGCATTGCATTGACACATCACACAGGATTTAGAATGCTTATTTTCTCATTATTCTCTTTGTGAGGAAAGCCTTAAGTACAACTCACCCTGACAGACCAATTTGCTTCTAACATCTGTACTCATAGACAGATACCATGCTCCATAGTCACGGCTTTTCATTTGAACCATACTATTGAATGTAAATATAGCTGTCAATTGTCTCATAGTTCCAATAGTTCTGAGAAATATTTGTCCTATATAACAACTATCTAAAGCAAAATGACCGAAAGCCTGTTCTATTAGGTAGTCATTAGGTACAGGTATCTGATGGCTCCGGTGTCACCTGTAATTGGAGATGGTCCCATTTTCTCTGCCTTTTCCTTATATTTCTTACCTTGATTTGCTCACAGTCCTTAATCTTCTCTAGTCCCTCTGATGAGTTCAATTTCTGATCCTACCACTTATACCACACATATAATAGCCTCTCTAGGTTCCAGATCTTCTCTGAAGGTCAAAAACGAAGACAAAGCAATAACAACCCCTACCTGATGTCAGCCTTTGGGTTAGAACTTGACAATCATCTGACCAACTGATCCTCCAAGTAGTTTAGAGAAGTGATTTTACAGATAAGGCATTAGAGAATCAAAGAAGTAACCGGCTTCAGGTTGCTTAGCTGGCGAGAGCATAGAAAGGATTTTTGAAGGTACCTCTGTCAGTGACCAAAGATGCTTGTTACTTTTAAATAATATTTGAATCTAAAAATTTATATTGAATATAGAAAGCTTCACTTGCTCATCAAAATATGCTAAATCTGTCTTGAGCTTTAAACTTAGCTAAAATACATAAAGAATCTGTTCCCTTCTCAGATATTATTGTCTTTATAACCAGTGGTAGGTGCCAAAAAAAAATGTTTGGCATTTTTTTTTTCATTTAAGAAATGCTATATAATGACCTTTAGCTTAGCATATTCTCTGGAAGAAGCTAAAAATGGATTTTCTGTGAATTAGCGTGCAATTTGAATGATTTTGCTGTGTTTCTGCACTTGAGGTTTGCCAGTGCCATAAGTCACCAGACATTAAATATTGTGTTGAGTTTTCACATGCAAAATTTCCGGAAGGTAGTATGCATATGTGAGTGTAAAATATAGCTTTTGAGACATTTTTAGACTAAATGGACTTAGAAATCTCTTTCACTAAGCCCATGGATCAGCAGTAATGTTTTTGGAGTGTGCCTATAGAAAAATCATTTCACCTGTGATGGGATTACATATTTAATCAGCCTCCAAACAACTCATTTTGAAATTATGTGAAAAAAAATATTAGCAAGTAGCTTCCCCCCTCAACTCTTCTGCCACTGAAATCTTAATTTCATTAGCCTTGTGAAATGAGGTTAGCATAATATTTAGCAAACTTCACATGCTTTTTAACACTACACTGGCTTATAGTGTTAAAAGGGTCTGAGAAAAGGTGAGCTGAAAAACCATAAGTACATAGTTAATATAAATGATTAAGTTATTGAGAATGTTGCTTATGAAGACTCACAGGGAAAAATAACCTCACTCTTTCCTGAATTCTTGAGATCTTAGGGAGAAAGTGTTTTACCTGTAGTCATTTAATCTACAATATTTTAGGATACTTTCATTTTGGTTTCTTCCCCAAATGGGTTTAGGCTTATACTTATCAAAATTGAAATAGCTAGGATTCTAAAATAGACTGTGAAATATTTTTCTCAAACTCACTCTCTTTTCTGGGTCAACTTCTGCCTCAGGATATGGGCTGCAAAGAGAGGCTCGGAGTGCCAGAACCTCAGAGCTACTTTTCTGTTCCTTCTCCCTGTCCTAACCACAACCACCATTCAGATGTTGCCTGCAGATGCCACAGAGCTCTGAAGTAACACACCTGGCACTATTCCAACTCCTGGTTTGTCAAGTGTGAAGCTGAACATGTCTTGGGCTTCTTTCTTACTCTCTCGCCCTCCAAACCCATTTAGCAGACACTACCCATAGATGCTACTGACAGTTTGCTAATTTTTATCTCACACTCTCCATTTCTTGGTCATTAATGCAGGTCAAGCTTCAATTAATTAGTATTAAGGTCACCCAACACTTCTGTCTCCCTCAGATTAGTGGCACATTAACAATCTACACACAAGTTTCTAAGTTCTAACTGTTGGACTTATATGAATTTTCTGCCCAAGAATCTCCAATAACTTTATATTGTCTACCTAGTACCATGAAACTCCTTCCCCTGAAAACCCAAGTCATTCACAATCTGGGTTAGTTGAGGATTTTCAATTCTATCTCTTCCCAAACTCTCTCCAGCCAAATTAGACTACTCACCTCCATTTTCTGTAAATGTTCTTCTGGGCTTTATTCTCCCTAAATATGTTTGTTGATTTTATTCCATGGTTTCTTTCTTTTTTTATTATTATTAAGAATATGCACATTTAGTGAGCTCGGGAAGATGGCAGAGTGGGAGGACCCTGAGCTCACCCCATTCCATGTTTTCAACTAGCTATCATCCACATCCAAGTCAATAAACCAGAGAGCAATCCAAAGACTAGAAGAACAAACTCCACAACTAAATTTAGAGAAGAAGCTGCATTTTGGAATATTAGGAAAGTCAGAAAGGTGGAGAGAGGCTGCCCATAGGAGGGAGGGAGCTGGATGCCCAGAGAAGGCAGAGAAATGGGCCCTCACATGAGGGAGCTTCCAAGGGCAAGACTAATCCACATAACATTTTGTTTTAAAAATCAGAGGGGCTGGGCGCCTAGGTGGCTCAGTTGGTTAAGCAACTGCCTTTGTCTCAGGTCATGATACTGGAGTCCCAGGACTGAGTTCTGCATCAAGCTCCCTGCTCAGCAGGGAGTCTGCTTCTCCCTCTGACCCTCCCCCCTCTTGTGCTCTCTCTCTCTCTCATTCTCTCTCTCTCAAATAAATAAATTTTTAAAAATCTTAAAAAAATAAATAAAAAAAAAAAAAAAAAAAAACAGCAGGGTTGAATTCTGTAAGTTTGTAAAACCAGTGGGACTTGGAGCTTGGAGCTTTAAAAGTCAGCTGACTCAGCACAGAGTCAGCCAGGAGGGCGAGTGATGGCCGGGTCACCACCCTTAAAAAGATAGCATCTTTTATAGAGAGGCAACAAAACATGGCAGCAAAAAATGCCAAGGGCAAATGGGAGACCTATCTAATTGTACTGATTTCAGAGTGCACTGAAAGACTTCTCCAAAAATGAGGGAGCTGGCAGGGGCCATTTTCTTCTCCTGCACTCCAGCATAAACACTGGGTCATCTGCGGGATGTGGGGATCGACAGACACTTGCTACCTAACCAGTGAGCAGTGAGTGAGCCATGCCTACAAGTTCTCCTGTGGACTAGCCCACTCCAAGCCTGCTAGCCTCAACCCTGGGCTCAGCTCAAAATTTTTTAAAGAGCGTATGTGCCCTATCCCCCCACTGGGGACACAGCTGTTGCAGCCAGCTGTGCCCAGATGCCACATTGCAGCCAGCCACTGTGCCCGCAGCCACCTTCATGCATCAGACCCAGCCCTCTCAGCCATTGCAGTGTGCTGTGCCCAGCATTGCACACTAGGCATGCAGCCCCAAGCCACTAAAGCACTTCAGTGATCCAGCATAGGACTAGTGGCCCAGTATAAATTTTGCTACCCACTGCCCAGTTCCCAAGTTCCCCTGTAGGCATGTCCCTCAGAGCTGGCCTGCCTGGTTCCCACTAACAACACAGAGAGTAAGCACAGCCCAAAACAGGCAGAAAGTCAGTGCAGACCATTGAACTGAAAGGAAAAGTGACTCAAACACAACAGCAGGGAATAAGCAACATACATAGGATACTCTCCTAAATTGCCAGGTTCTTGTGAACAGGGGACACTGCACTGAAGTGTCCTCTAGGACCTCTTCTTCATAAAGTCACTACTTTCAAGAGCAGAATACACAGTTGACTTATTAACATATAGAAACAGACACAAAGAAATAGACAAAATGAGAAGACAGAGAAATTAATCCCAAATGAAAGAACAGGACAAGGCCACAGCCAGAGATCTAAGTGAAACAAATATAAATATCATGCCTGGCAGAAAATTTAAAGCAAGCCTCATAAGGATGCTCACTGGACTTGAGAAAAGAGTGGAAGACCTGAGTGAGACCCTTAGCACAGAGATAAGGAATACTATAACAGAGATAACGTGCTCAATAAATGAAAAAGAAACATGCTTGGTGGAATGAACAGCACACTGGAAGAAGAAAAGGAATGAATTAGTGACCTAGAAGACAGAGTAATGGAAAGTAATCAAGCTGAACAAAAGAGAGAGAAAAAATATTATGCAAAATGAGAATAGACTTATGTAACTCAATGACTCCATCAACCATAATAACATTTGCATTATAGGAGTCCCAGAAGAGAAAAGTGGGCAGAAAATTTATTTGAAGAAATGTAGGTGAAAACTTTCCTAATCTGTGGAAGAAAACAGAGATCCAGATGCAGGAGGTACAGAGAACTCCCATCAAAATCAACAAAAGCAGAACCACACCAAGAAATATTGTAATTAAATTGGCAAAATATAGTGATAAATTTATTTTTTTTATTTTTTATTTTTATTTTTATTTTTTTTAAAGATTTTATTTATTTATTTGAGAGAGAGAGAATGAGAGAGAGCACATGAGAGGGGGGAGGGTCAGAGGGAGAAGCAGACTCCTTGCCGAGCAGGGATCCTGATGCGGGACTCGATCCAGGGACTCCAGGATCATGACCTGAGCCGAAGGCAGTCGCTTAACCAACTGAGCCACCCAGGCACCCTATAGTGATAAATTTAAAAGCACCAACACAGAACAAGACAGTAACTTACAAGGGAAAACCCAAAAGTCTAGCAGGAGATTTTTCAACGGAAACTTTGCAAAATAGGAGGGAGGGGCTTGATATATTCAAAGAGCTGAAGGGGAAAAATCTGTAGCCAAGAATGCTCCATCTAGCAAGGCTTTCATTCAGAATAGAAGGAGGGATAAAGGGTTTCCCAGACAAACAGAAATTAAGAGTCCATGACCACTAAACCAGTACTGCAAGAAATATTAAAAAGGACTCTCTGAGTGGAAAGACGAGGCCAAAAGTGACAGTATATAGGTAGGAAGCACAAAAGAAGTAAAAATGAATATTACTGTAAAAAATCAGTCAAGGAACTCACAAAATAAATGGTTGTAAAATATGACAACATATACCTAAAACGTGAGGTGGAGAGGAGTAAAGAATGCATTCAAACTTCAATGACCGTCAATTTAAAATAAACTGCTCTATGCAGAAGAGCTTAAATACAAACTGAATGGTAGCCATGTGTCAAAAAGCACTATAAATATGCAAAGAAGAATGAGAAAGAAATCCAAATAAATCACCAAAGAAAATCAGAAAACCATGAATGAGGGAAAGATGGGATCAGACAAAATCTTCAGAAACAACCATGAAACAAATAATAAAATGACAAATACATACCTATCAATAATTACTTTAAAGGTAAATGGACTAAACATTCCATTCAAAAACCACAGGGTAACAAAATGGATTAAAAAAAAAAATCTATATGCTGCCAGAGACTAAATTTAGACCCAAAGACACCTGCAGATGACAGCGAGGGGGTGGACAACATCTATCATGCAAAAGGATATCAAAAGAAAGCTGGAGTAGCAGTACGTATTTCAGACAAGGTAGACATTAAAATAGACTGTAACAAGAGACAAAGAAGGGCACTATCTAATAATAAAGGAGACAATCCAAAATGAAGATATAACAAAGGTAAATATTTATGTACCCAACATAGGAGCAAACAAATACATAAAATGGTTAGTAACAAACATAAAGGAACTAATCAATAATAGTACAATAATAGTAGGGGATTGTAACATCCCACTTACATCAATACATAGATAATCAGAACTGAAAATCAACAAGGAAACAATGACTTTGAATGACACACTGGACCAGATGGACTTAATAGATATATTCAGAACATTCCCACCTAAAACAGCAGAATACACATTCAAGTGCACACTGAATATTCTCCAGATCACATATTAGTCCACAAAACAGGCATCAACAAATTCAAGAATCAAAGTCCTACCATGCATTTTTCTGACCGCAGTGCTATGAAAATAGAAGACGACCACAAAAAAAAAGAAAGAAAGAAAGAAAGAAAGACCACAAATACTTGGAGATTAGACAACATGCTACTAAATAATGAATGGGTCAATAAGGAAATCAAGGAAGAAATACAAAAGTATATGGAAACAAATGAAATCACAGCAGTCCAATACCTTTGGGATGCAGTAAAATGGTCCAAAGAGGACAGTATATAACAATACAGTCCTACCTCAAGAAAAAAAAATCTCAAAAAACCTGACATTACACCTAAAGGAGATAGAAAAAGAACAACAAACCAAACATAAAGCCAGCAGAAAGAAGGTAATAATAAAGATTAGAGCAGAAGTAAATTATATGGAGACTAAAAAAGAGAACTGATCAATGAAATCAGGAGGTGATTCTTTGAAAAAAAAATCAATAAAATTGATAAACATCTAGCTAGACTTCTCAAGAAAGAAATGAGGACCCAAATAAATAAAATTACAAATGAGAGAGGAGAGATCACCTCCAACACCACAGAAATAGAAACAATTATAAGAGAATATTATGAAAAATTATTTTCCAAAAAATTGAACAACCTAGAAGAAATGGATAAATTCCTAGACACATATATATCACCAAAAGTGAAACAGGAAAAAATAGAAAATTTGAACAGACTGATAACCAGCAAAGAAATGGAATCAGTAATAAAAAATCCCTCAACAAAAAAAAGTCCAGGGCCAGATGGCTTCACAGGTGAATCTACCAAACAGTTAAAGAATTAATACCTATTCTTCTCAAACTAATCCAAAAAATAGAAAAGGATGAAAAACTTCCAGATTCATTCTATGAGGCCAGCATTACCCTGATGCCAAAACCAGATAAAGGCACCACTGAAAAGGAGAACTACAGGATAATATCCCTGATGAAGACAGATGCAAAAATCTGCAACAAAATACTAGCAAACCCAATCCAACAATATGTTAAAAAAAAATCATGCACAGCAATCAAGTGGGATTTATTCCTGGGTTGCAGGGATAGTTCAATATTTGCAAATCGATCAATATGATATATCACATGAAGAAGAAGAAGGATAAGAACCATATGATCATTTCAATAGATACAGAAAAATCATTTGATAAAGTGCAACATCCATTCATGATAAAAACTCTCAACAAAGTAGGTTTAAAGGGAACATACCTCCACACAATAAGGCCATATATGAAAAACCTATAGCTAATGTCATCCTCAATGGAGAAAAACTGAGAGCTTTTTCCCTAAGGTCAGGAACAAGACAAGGATGTTCACTCTCACCACTTTCATTCAACATAGTACTGGAAGTCCTAGCCACAAACAATCAGACAACAAAAAGAAATAGAAAGCATCCAAATCTGTAAGAAGAAGTAAAACTTTCACTATATGAAGATGACATCATACTATATATAGAAAACCCAAAAGACTCCACCAAAAAAACTGCTAGAACAGATACATGAATTCAGTAAATCTGCAGTATACAAAAGCAATGTACAGAAATCTGTTGCATTTCTATATACTAAACAGAAAGCAGCAGAAAGAGAATTTAAGAAAACAAACCCATTTACAATTGCATAAAAACAGTAAGATTTAGGAATAAACCTAACCAGAGGTGAGAGACCTGTACTATGAAAACTATAAAACACTGATGAAGGAAATTGAAGATGACACAAGTCGTGGAAAGACATTCCATGCTCATGGATCAGAAGAACAAATATTGCATGTGTCATTCTGTAGAAAAGATAGATAATCTGCTTTTTTTCTCTAAATGATGTTAGAATTTGGTAGCAGTCGGGGAATGGAAATCTACGTGAATATTTCCAGTATGCTTTTCCAAGGTTATTTTCACGTGCTATTATCTTTGTACCCTATATGAGCTGCATGAATGTAGAGGTTGGGATGGGAGGTGAGACACCACACATACCATTCAAGTCAGGAGTAAAGAGTTTGAAGGAAAACAATCAGTTGTGAACTTCCGCTAAGTATCAGACAAAATGGTAGGTTCCAGTCATACAATGGAGAATAAGGCATGATTCCCTGACACAAAATCGAATGGGAAGGGCAGAAACAGAAACAGATTATTTTAATTAAAGATAGTAAGTACCACAATAAAGGAGAGGCAACGAATAACAGCATCTAAAGTCAGGAAACACTTCACCGAGTTCTTGAGAAGTTAGGAGTTGATCTTAATTGCCAACATTTATCAAAGTTCTAACATGTGCCAATACTAAGTGCTATCCATTCACCACACACAATCCTGCTAGCCCCGTGATGGAGGTGTTATTCTTTTTTGGGGGGTGGGGTGGGTAGTGGGTGGAGGGAAAGAGAGAGAGAAAGAATCTCAAGCAGACAACCCGCTGAGTGTAGAGCCTGATGCCAGGCTCAATCCCATAACCCTGACACCATGACCTGAGCTAAAATCAAGAGTTGGAGGCTTAACCGACTGAGCCACCCAGGCACCCCATGTAGGTGTTATTCTTATTTCCATTTTACAGTTGATAAAACTGAAACAGAGGTAAGGACTTGCCCAAAAGGCAAGAACACAGGGAGACTGGCTCTGAACCGGCATGTTCTTCTGCCTTTAATTGTATGAGACACTAAGATAAACAGATTCAGGTCCTGTCACATGGCATTACTAGGATAGATAAAGTGTCTTGGGGAATTGGAAACATAAAAAGCTACAGCTCCTCAAATGCTTCATATTCCTTAAAATTTTCTACAAATTCAATGTTTTAAACACTAAGAACACCTTGTGTTACCAACAATTGCTACTATTAGTAGAGTGGAGAATTACATGAATTGACTTTCCACCCATTGATATTCAAAATGAGCCAATGCTGGTGCCTGGGCTAAATTCCATGCCATTACAAAATATTTCTGACTGTTCATCTAGGGACCGGATGTCAGGCCCCAGCTTTGTCATGAACTAGGCTGGGATTTAGCATACATCCATATACCTCGCTTGTCCTCCATGTCCTAATCTGCAGTGATGGGACGTAGATATTATGTACTTTGTGGTAATGATTTTGCAATTCTTTGTATTTATGTTAAAGTACATTTATTTATCTTGTACAATGTAGAAAATGTACAATCTTGTACATTTTGCCTGAACTCCTGTGCTCCCAAGTGGGCTTCATTGGCACCAAGGTGTCACATGAGAAATCACTTTCATATTGTCTGGCTTGACAAATATTAGCAGATTTCTCAATAAATCCTGACAAAACTGCAGAGCAAGTCTCCATGGGAGACATGGAGACACTTTGCCTATAGATGTGCCCCATCTGTTTTTACAGGATTAATGTTGCCAAGCCTGGGTGTCCCATCGAAGACCAACAGCCTGGACACAGAAGGGCAGTTGTCACAGAGCTGGCTGTGTGGACACATGGGACAAATGTAGTCTCAGAGAGCGACATTGCTGTAAGGAATGGGACCGCCCTAGCTTCTCCCCAAGTGAAGTAAACACTCTTTTCTGGAAATTCACTACTTGGCAAAGAACTACGATGGAGAATTCAAATCCTCACAACATTTAGCTCTAAATCTTCAGCAAGCTTTCTAAATCTGTCAGTGTTTCTCAATGAAAATATACGACTACACGATTTGTGGAAAAGAGATCCAAATTCAGCTATGTTTTGGGGGCAATATTAGAATAAACAAAGCCACATTGAGTCATTAATATATTAATGTAAGCTCCCGTTCTCCAAAAGAGAATAGGTGTTTCCAATTTTTGTTTTAATTTTTAATTGTTTTCCTTCTGGAAGAATAATCATTAAAAATTTCACAGTGTGGGGGCGACTGCATGGCTCAGTTGGTTAAGCATCTGCCTTCCGCTCGGGTCATGATCCCAGGGTCCTGGGATCAAGCCCCACCTCAGGCTCCCTGCTCAGTGGGGAGTCTGCTTCTCCCTCTCCTCCCTGCTCATGCTCTCTCTCACTATCTCTGTCTCTCTCTCTCAAATAAATAAATAAAATCTTTAAAAAAATCTCACAGTTTGGGACAGAGGGATAGAAAATGCTTCACATGGTTAATAAAAAAGAACAAGAGAAGTAGAAGCTGAATATAATGCCAAATCAATTTTTCAAAACTCTCACTTAAATACTGTTCTCAAAGACATCTTTAAGAATTGGTACTCTAAGAGGATAAAAGAACGGTGTCATTTTTATCCAGGGTTTTATGTATACTATAGATGCTATTTTTCAGTGAACTTCTTCACTCTGCTCCAAGATAAGTTGATGGGGAAAAATATAAGTCATTATATATCAACAGTATTTGACAGGGTAGAACACAGTTTGAATCAATTAGAAACAGTAATTATTTTTATTAGAAATAATTCAATGGATAGCCATGAGAAAAGATGAAGCCCATGATAAACACTTGGTAGCTATAAATATTTTAAAATATTACATATAACATGATCATACTACTAAATATTAACAAAAGACAAACTCATTCATTGTTCTACAACACTAACATAAATATATTATTGTGCTTGTATATTTCTCTAGTGCTTTTCTAGTACACCTGTCTCCATAGAGTTGTAATCATAGAATATTTGTAATTTGTAGCCCACTTTTTAAAAATGAGATTATTTTTAGAACAGATTTAGGTTTACAGAAGAATTAAACAGAAAGTATGGAGAATTCCCATACAAACATCTGGCCTTCACAGTTACCCCTATTCTTACCATCCTGCATGAGTGTGGTACATTTGTTACAATCAATGAGTCAATATTGATGCATTAGTATTAACTAAAGTCCACAGTGTATCTTAGGGTTCCTTGTCCTACCATTCTGTAGGTTTTGCCAATTGCATATTGTCCTGTATCAACCTTTAGAGCATCAGAATTGTTTCACTGATTTTCTTTTTTTAATTGTCTCCATAGATTTTCTTTTCCAGAATGTGGTATGTTTGGAATCATACAAAATGTAGCCTTTTCATATTGGCTTCTTTCACTTTAGGATATTCATTTAAAGTTCTTCAATGTCTTTTCATGGCTTGATATTTCATTTCTTTTTATTGCTGAATACTACTCCATTGTCTGGATACAGCACAGTTGCTTTATCCTTCTGCCAACTGAAGATCTTGGTTGCTCCCAATTTTTGGCAATTATAAATAAAGTTGCTGTAAACATTCGTGTATAGATTTCTATGTGGGCATAAAGTTTGAACTTATTTGGGGAAATATCTAACATTGCTGGACTGTATGGTGAGATTCTGTCTAGCTCTGTAAAAATCTACCAGACTGTTTTCCAAAGTGGCTGGACCTTTGTGCATTCCCAGGCACAGGGACTGAGAGTCCCTGTTGCTTCACATCCTTGCAGCGTTTGGTTTCCTGCTTGGATGTTAGCCCTTCCAAAGATGTTGTTTTAATTTCAATTCACTAATGAAACATCATGTGGAACCTCTTTTCACATGTTTAGTTGCCACCTATGTATCTTTTTTGGTGAGACATCTGATACTTTGCCTATTTTTAAGTCGGATTGTTTCTTTTCCTAGTGTAGCATTTTGAGGATTTTTTTCTTTTTCTTTTTTTTTTTTTTAGATTTTATTTATTTATTTGAGAGAGAGAGAATGAGACAGAGCGAGTACATGAGAGGGGGGAGGGTCAGAGGGAGAAGCAGACTCCCTGCCGAGCAGGGAGCCCGATGCGGGACTCGATCCAGGGACTCTAGGATCATGACCTGAGCCGAAGGCAGTCGCTTAACCAACTGAGCCACCCAGGCGCCCTTGAGGATTTTTTTCTATTACCTGGGACACAGGTCTTTATCAGAAATATGTTTTGCAACTGTTGCTCCCATTCTCTTCTCATTCTCTTAACATTGTCTTTTACGGAATAGAATTCTCATTCTTCTCATTCTCTTAACATTGTCTTTTACGGAATAGAATTTTAATTTAAAATGAAGTCCAATTTTTCAATTTTTTTTAATTTCATGGATTGTGCTTTGGTATTTTACCCTAAAAAGTCATTGCGAAAGCCAAGGCCACCTAGGTTTTCTCTTAAGGTATCCTTTAGAACTTTAACAGTTTCATATTTTACATTTAGGTCTATGATCCATTTTGAGTTAATTTTATGAAAAGTAGAAGATCGATGTCTAAATTTTTTTTGGGGGGGAGTGGGTGGGGGAACGCATATGGCTATCCAGTTGTTACTGAATCAAATTCTTCTAAAAAACCAGTGTTAGCCCTGGTAATCATAATTGTAATAGTTTCAAATATTCTAACAATTGTGTAACTTAATTTTTTCTTGCAATTTGACACAGAAATTATCTTAAATTTTTACTGACATATCCATTGTGATCAAATGGTGATAAAAGAGAAAAAAGTCAATCTTAAAAAAAAGCAAATACAGAAATCTCTATCTAGAAATAAAAGGATGTACCTTAATTACACTTGATAAGATGTATTCATGTGTTCTACAACCAACTTCAAACCAGAATGCATTACCATGTATCCATTAAAACTCATTTTTGGACATAGATTTATCCTCTTAGTAGAAGAAAAAATCCATTTCTTAGAAATATTACATTGGTCTTCAAATTTCCACTTATGTTTAGATTAAAAAAAAATGGAAAGTAGAAAATTATAATTTGCCATTATAAGTATGTGTGATGTAATTTATTGTTTATTCATTATATACATCAATGTCTGAATACATATATACATTTAAATTATGTGTTTGTGATTTGTATATAAAATTATGTTCTTATAAGGGAACACAGCATAGGCTTTAAAATCAAATAGATTTTTGCTTAAATCATATTTGCAAGTAATAGCTACATGAACCTGGACAACTGAGTTTGAGTTTTATTAACCGTAAAATGAGAGGAAATTTACAGTTACTTCATGGTGCTATTGTCAATACAAAATAAAATACTCATAATCTGACTCAACAGTTTCTAACAGCATGAAAGCTCTTAATAAATATGTATTCTTTACTCATTTTATTGCACCCCGATATGGAATCTTTAGTTCATGAAATGTGAATTTAGCCATTGATTAACCAAAACACTAAATATTAGGAAAGCTTTGAACATGGGAGGGGAGAGATTTAGTACCTATCATTCAAGATATTTTTTTTTTCAAAATAAATAGGTGCACAGACCTTAAAATAGCAAATAACCAACATATATAAGAATCCAGCACAGAGGTAAGGTTCTTTTAAACAGTAATGCTTGCAAAAGAAAAATCTCTGGGGACACATGAAGTGGGTGTGTGGTCCATGGCTGAAAGCAGAAGGACATCTTCTGTTCCCAATTGTGTCATGAGATATGCTATTTTTTCATTAAAATTGATGTCATCAGGGGCACCTGGATCACACAGTCAGTTAAGCATCCGACTCTTGGTTTCGGCTCAGGTCATGATCTCAGGGTGGTGAGATCAAGCCCCATGACGGGCTCTATGCTCAGTGTAGAGTCTGCTTGAGATTTTCTTTCCCTCTCCCTCTGTCCCCCCCATTAGTGTGTGTGTGCTCTCTTACTCTCTCAAATAAATAAATAAATCTTTTTTAAAAAATTGATGTCATCAGATAGGAAATTCTTCAAGTTTGCAGTCATTCACTGAAACATGCACCTAGAACCATCCACCATGTTGAAACCTGTTTCAAGATGGAAATGTTCTCCATCCAGCTGGTGAAAACTTTCATGTCTGGACCACATACTGTATACTTCCTAGGAAGTTCATCACATCAGGTATCCCCTCTACTTTTATTCATAACTTTTTCCTCTCTTTTCCCCACCACCTAATACATTCACAGCCATCCCTCCTCAACAAGAGCATCTCTTCCACGTCAACAGCATGGTTTCTGATGGCCACCTCGCTTGCCTCCTTCGGTTCACAGGTGAGCCTCTTTGCCTGACACTCCAACTTTCTCACACTCAGCTCACTGTATCCAGTCTCCCCGATCTCATTTCCTGACACATTCAGAAACTCAGCCAAGACTTTCTGGAAATGAAATTCAATGAATGCCCTCCAGCCTCTGAAGTCTCGAAATTCTACAGCCCAGAACTGCAAGAGGATCTCACCCACCCTCAGGGCATAGGTGTCATCTGCTTGCGTTCCACACTTATCTATAGTTTATGGACAAATGCCTTACTTGAGTTCCAAACTCATATATTCAAATTCCTTGAAGTCTTGTCCATGTATACATTTCACAGTCATATGAATTCATTCATATTCAACATATGCATGCCCTTTCACCAGGTTCAAAATAACACCATTTCCTTGCGTCTCTGTCCCAACCCATCCCGTTGCCAAACTGGACACTTTATCAGCAAGTGCTTCATCATGTCTCTCTAGCCCCATCTCCAGGGCATCTCTCTCAGTCCAGGGGCTCATCACGTTTCACACAATGAACTATTAAAACCCCCATGACAGGATTTTCTCTGATTCATTTTCCATATTGCCACAGCAGTGAACCTTCTAAAATAGATACCTGAAAATATTACTGTGCAGCTTTAAATCTGTAAGTGGCTTTTCAAAAAAAATTAGAATATTAAAAAAAAAAAAACCTTCATTACATGTATTAGCTCACAGCTTTGTCCTCATGTTTCAGCAGCTCTCCCCCACACTCTGTTCTAGTTGGACGGAACTGTTTTGAGATATTTTCATAGAGTATGATCTCTCAAATAATGCCAGTTTCATTCATTACTGTTTCCCCAGGAGAAAAAAATTAAAAAATACATGGACATATGATATTCAATGATTGTTGTGAAATGCACTGAGTTTTATACAAGAAATAGAGAAGAAAAAGTCTCATCTAGAGTGGAAGCTCTAAGCAGGTGATTCAGATAAAAGTGATTTTGTAAGTTTTGGAAGTTGAATCTTCAAAATTGAATCTTCTGGAAAACAGAGAGCTCAGATAGCAGAGGAAAACAGAAATAGTTACGTTTTGTTATTGCTGTGAATGGGGATTGGAACGGATATCCCAGCAGAAGCTGAGACAATAATTCAGTCACGACAAAATAAAGGCCTAAAAAGCAATTTTGATTTAGGTCTGAAAAACAAAAGAAGAATAATTACATTTATTGAGCATATGTAGGCCATGCACTCCAACCAATCCACTACCCTCTACATGAAACACCATGGATTATGGCCAAGACTTGCAATTTATTAAGTAATAGGCAGAATGTAAAGAAAGAACGGAACTCTTCTGAGTTTATTTTTTTGATGATGATGGTGTACTAGATAGTGCTAAACTTCGAGGACTATAGACACCTAGGAGAGCCAATGTTGAGCCTACCACAGCCCCATCCAAAACTGGTATTTAATAAATACTTTATGCTGAGTACAAAAGTGAATGATTACTGCTATGAAAACCACTAAGAGAGATACATTTTTCTATTTACTCCTGTCTATGTCTCATTTTTATTTTAATAATATCACCATGAGAAGCAAACTATCAGTTTTAGTTGTTCATTGAATATTTATGTTGCTCATTTAGATGCATAGTCTCTTACTTTGTTATGCTATAACATTCCCAACTTTCATATAAATATAAAATCAATCTAATTGCATTCATATAAAGAGATAAGCCCTCAGAATGGAAATGTTACACACAAAAAAATGAATGTCTTGCCTTTCACGGTAAATTCAAAGCGCAAGCTTTTCTTTTTAAATATATAATTAAATATGATTTGATTAGTAATAGATGCAAATGGCTTTCTTCCCCCCACTGAATGATTTAAAAAATCATTGCAATTAGGTATTTGATTTTCCATCTACCTGTCTTCAAAGCATTTCTTTTTTAACTGATCCCCGATTGTCAGTGTAATTACAGAGCCATTTTGAAACCAGCTGGATTCCCAGGTGCATTCCTGACAGCGCCCATGAAATCAGGTAATGACCTCATACACTGGAAACATACCTTGTCTGTCCTAGGAGGATATGTGACTATGGGAGGAGGTCAAGAATTTCTTCACACCTTAAAAACAACAACAACAACAACAACAACAACAACAACAACAAATGCTCTAACCTGGAAATTGGTTTTACTCCAAATTTCACCCCAGAGAGCTGATTTTTGCATTAAGCTTTAAGATTCAATTTTACTCTGTATTTTCAAGTTTATAAGATTATTAGTGACTGAGTACATTTTGTTCTTTCCTACTCTTTATTAAGTTTCACAAAAAAATTTTAAAACTTGCCTAACTTTGAGGTTTAATAAAAATACATGCACATTAAAACCAACTCATCATGTCCCAAATATCTTCTTTGCACCATCTGAGTCAAGGGGAACCCACCAGGTTGGCCTGGAATCTGAAAAATATGCTCTTGGTAGCAACATAATTCCATCAATTATATCACCTTCCAGAATGCCAAAAAAATGAAAAAGAAAAATGGAAGACCAGGGGCGCCTGTGTGGCTCAGTCGGTTAAGCGTCTGACTCTTGATTTAGACTCAGGTCATGATCTCAGGGTCTTGAGACTGAGCCCCACTCTGCCGGGCTCTGTGCTCAGTGTGGAGTCTGCTTGAGATTTTCTCTCTCTCTCTCTCCCCCTCTTCTCTTCTCCCCACTCTCTCTGTCTTGCTCTCAATAAATAAATAAAATCTTAAAAAAAATGGAAGGCCAAACATTTGGGGTCTTTGGGAGAGAGGGAAAGAAGAGAGGAGAGGAGAAATCATCGTAGAAATAAGAAAAAAATAAACTTCTGGTCTTATAATGGAGTATACAAATTAATCCCAATGAAAGAAACTAAATTATACTTTTCTAACTGGAGTTTCTTCCAACCTACCTTCTTTCGCTATTCTAACTGCTCCTATTAAACAGGCTTCCGGTAACCCCCATACTTCCAGCAGCTTTTCAATCTATAGATGAGTCTGTCAATCCCCACCTACCCAAGAAAACAAGCCTGTTGCTTTTAAAGTATTGGTGCTTTTTGGGTCTCGGAGAAGATACATACCTGTTCTATGGGACATTTACAACACACTCTTGCATCAGTAGCTTTCAAGTCAGGTGTTTACGTTGACCCAACACAAGCGAGGAGCAGAAAGATGTGCCATTCCTTTGTCTATTCTTTAATAGCAGGACATTCTCAGGTTTTGCTAGGTAAGTGGCCACCTAGTTAGAAACTAATTTCCCTCCAGCTCTCCTTTTCTCCAAGTGTGGCAATGTAGCCAAGGCATCGTCAATAGAACGCCATAGAGGGTGATGTCTATGACTTTTATATTACCTCTTCAAAGGATAGGACTTAGCCTCCACCTTTTCTTTCTTCCATTCCCATGGATGTGGTTTGGGAGCTGACTCTGGTCATGCACTGGAGTACAACACCTTTGGAAATGGAGGACCACAACAGAAAATAATCTTGGATCCCTGGATGGTCCATGGATTGAGTATCTCTGCCAGCCTTGGATGACTCATTTGTGTACTGTATGGATAGATGTTTCTGTGATTTTTCCTGCATTACCAACCACTCCGACCTGCATGCACGCACACAGAAGAATGTTGTTTGTGAGACTTGTGCTGCATGAGTGACCTCGGGAGCCTGGTTAGTGGACATTAGCTGGTGTCCAAGTCAGAACTGGTCCTTCTGGTCTGGACACCAAGAATTGTAAGTCTTGCCTTATATCCCCTCTGGCTTCAGGCTGGGGTGGTCCCCCAGGAATGGAATCCAGAAGGGAAGGCAAGCACGCCTAGCCCAGGCTCCTTGAGGATGTAAAGACATGATAACAGGAATGCAGCTCGCTCCAAAGCTCACATAGGCAAACAAATGTTTAACTTCAGACCCCATCATTTGCCCTATAAATAGGCCCTTATTGGGATGGTCATTTGGAAGTCCCACCTGAGGGGAGGACAGTCCGCCCAGGCCTCTCCATCGGGACTGCAGCCTGGCTATCTCCACGGGGCTTGTCTAGCTAATGAGGTTGGATGTTGTAAATACCCGATTTTTTTTTTAAGATTTTATTTATTT
This sequence comes from Mirounga leonina, assembly GCF_011800145.1. Lineage (NCBI taxonomy): Eukaryota > Metazoa > Chordata > Mammalia > Carnivora > Phocidae > Mirounga > Mirounga leonina. Next base: position 37,182,480 of record NW_023270320.1, on the reverse strand, counting down.
ATTTGAGAGAGAGAGCAAGAAAGAGAGAGAGCGCACAAGCAGGGGGAGCTGCAGAGGGAGAGGGAGAAGCAGGCTCCCCACTGAACAGAGCCCGATGGAGGACTTGATCCCAGGACTCTGGGATCATGACCTGAGCCAAAGGCAAATGCTTAGCTGACTTTGCCACCCAGGTGCCCCTTAAGTAACAGATTTGATGTAACTCTGTCTTATTCTCTTTTATTGCTTACTATTGCCTTCATCTATGTGCAGATTTCCCTTTTCTTCTTTCAGTTTCTATTAGACTTTTATAATATCAATAAAGCATTTTCTCCCCTTTGAAACAGAGTATGGCTGCTGTGAATCTTTTCTTCAGAACAATCTATGGACTATTATTTGGAGGGAAAAAGAAACTATAGCCATTGTTTTGTCTTGTTTTGTTTTGTTTTAATCTCTTTGATATATCAGCTTACTTTATATCCTAATTAAGGAAGAGGTATTAACTAAAACCTCTGACTATTTTTGCAGGATGTACATTACTTAATTTTTAAAAAAAAATTTACTTAAATTTTGCAGGTAGAGGAAGAAGCAGGCTCCCCATTGAGCAAGGAGCCTGATGCTGGACTCGAACCCAGGACCCTGGGATCATGACCTGAGCCAAAGGCAGACACTTAACCCACTGAGCCACCCAAGTGTCCCAGCAAGTGATTTTTTAAAAGTGATAAGCCATAGACCCTTGGATTGGAAAGGAACTCTAATAGATTACCTAGTCCACGATGGCAAATATAGAGTGTTCTCACCTCTCTCCTTCTCCATTATCCTGCCCATGGTGCCACATACTTTGAATCAGTCTTGACAATTTTCCCTTCAGAGCCTGAAGGCGGTTTTATCATCATTCCCAACACAGTTCCTCATGCAACCACCACCGACTGATTGCAGTAGGTGCCGAAATTGAAAACTATCTGCTCTCCCTGAAATAGTTTGATCTTGTCTTTTTACATAAGAGAAAATGGAGACCAGTAATTCAGTTCAGATTAGTTTCTTGAGTTTCTGAACATGAGGATACGCAGCATGTCGTCATAAAAGAGAAGCAGAACAAAGTCTATGTGAATTGATAGCTGGATGTGTAGAATTCTCACTTTTGAAATAGCGCTTGATAAACTCTCAAAGGGAAGCTCACTGTTTGGAAACATCTGGCCTGGATCTGGCAACGCACGTGGTACTCTTCCTCACCTGACATCCCACAATCCCGTAAAGAGCGACCTGGCCCCTCCTCTTCTCACTCAGCCCGCTCTGCATCTGGGCGGTCCAAGCTGGCTACTGGCACATCCCATAAAGTCCGAATGTGAAGCACATAATGAGCTCATATTTAAAACATATAAATAAATAGATAAATAAATAAATAAATAAATAAATAAATAAATAAAGTCCAAGATCCTATCTCAAGCTGTTGCATCTACAGACATGGCTTAAAGTTTGGCACCTGGGGAGATGCGGAAATGGTGTGAGGATAGTAGAGGGGCTTGGGGGCCCATTTCCACCTGTGCATCACCAGGACTCTCAAGAGGATTGGGGGAGTCAGCCCTCATTCACAGAGGAACAACAGTATCCAACATTCATTTCTCCAGAAATTTACTCCCTTTAGAATCACAGTCCATTTCAATTAAAAAAAAAAAAAAAAAAAAAAAAAAGCTGTTTTCTGAGTACCAGGCATAGCTGTGTATCTTAAAGATGTAAGTTCATTCCATGACTATGAAGAATGCTCAGAAGTATTAAATTTTAAAGTGGAACTAGATAGTCACCATTTGAACAATTTTCTCACGAGTGCAGTAAAGTGCTTTTCACGACTGTAATGCAGTAGCCCATTTGAATTACACTTAGGTTGGAAGTATGGAAAAACCCAGCCAGGAAACTCTTCTTTTAAACAGTTTCTGTGGGAACAGGTTTGCAAACGTCAAGTTCACAATCCTGTAAAGAGCGACCTGGCCCCTCCTCTTCTCACTCAGCCCGCTCTGCATCTGGGCGGTCCAAGCTGGCTACTGGCACATCCCATAAAGTCCGAATGTGAAGCACATAATGAGCTCATATTTAAAACATATAAAAACCAACGACAGTCTCCAGGTACAGCCTACTTCTTTCAAAGGTAATTTTCTAGATGCCTTTGCTCCCATCAGCCTATGACAACAGCAGTATTGTTCTGGGTTATCTTTGCCGCGTTCTCCCTCCCAGGTCGACATGCATTAGATCAAGTCGGCACAAAACCTGCTCACCTGCACCAACACCTGTCCTCTGTTACTCCGTCACTGCCAGAAGAGTTCCTTATTCCAGTTAACCCTGAAGCCTACTACGGCACGCACGAGATGTTGGTACTATTGTGTGCAAAGAAAGCTGCCCCACTCTTTCGCTTTCATTAATTACACATGCAAGGCCTTTCTAAATCAAAAAAATAAGTGTTGAAAAAACCTGGAAGACAAACCAGACTATTCAAAGGCAAGAGAGGGAGAGACAGGTAGAGAAAGCAAGAGAGGATTTTGCGTTCCTTCATATGATGAATATTTTAGCTGTGACATTGAAGAGCACATTCACGATTATAAATTAGATTATTTTGGACTGAGCAGGTTAGATACCAAAGTTAAGCTCTACCAATCCAGCATGAAAAGCATCAGTGAGATCACAACTGTCTTGAGCTCATTCTCAGCATAATGACAATCGAGAGTGATGCTCATTTTGCCTTACAGTGGTCCTCTTACTGTATAGAATATTCCTACCTGGTCAGACTAGCATATCTAACAGGCCTACTCCTACATCTAGACATCACATGAGCTTGGATGTTTACCAGGGGCGTGCATGGGTTCCCTGTGATCCTGCAGGGCTAGGTTAGCGTCAACCAAAAGAAGATGCTACAAACTTGCAGGACAACCCAGATGATCAGTTCAGCTAGAGCTGCCCTCAGTGTTAGAGTCCTTTTGCCAAATGCTTATCTATCGGTAATTCAGCATGAGACAATCTTTGCTAAAGGTTCAGTTCAATTTAATTACTCAGTGTTTCTTATTATATCACTGCTAACCTATCACTGCTAAAATTTAGATTTTTGACATTCCACAGATCATTGTGTTTATTTTACCAGTCACTTCTAGGAGTTATTTTCTCTCAGTCATTTTTCATTGATAGTATATTCATCATCATCATCATCATCATCGTTATTTTATTCCTATAATTTGAGAACTTGGAATATTTCTCCCTTTGAAATACTAATTTGAGGCTTTCTAAAAATAACTATTAATGATAACCGTTAACTTGTATTGAAGAATTATATATCATGCTCTTCTCTGGATGTGATTTCACCTTATTTTAAAATTAGGAGCACTGGGTGTTATACGCAAACAATGAATCATGGAACACTGCATCAAAAACTAATGATGTAATGTATGGAGATTAACATAATAAAATTTTTAAAATAAATAAATAAATAAATAAATAAATAAATAAATAAAATTAGTGTGTTCAACATTTGCCTTAAACATTAAATACAGTGTGGTAGCATTACAAATATGTAAATATTGGATTCCCAAGATGTTTTTTCCTTTGCTGATTTATTCAAAAATCCATTAAATGATGGTCATCGGCGAGGCCAAGTCATGAGCAAGCAGAATGTTCGCACCCGGCCTGTGGAGCTGTGAATTCTTTAGTGTGTTATTAGTAATGGGGCTGGAGGCTGAATATACATGGGATGTAAGTGGGCCAAGCAGTGGTAACTGTGTGCATGGCTGTGGGATGCTGTTCTCCAGGAAAGACGATGATAACAAGCACGACCAGTCCTGTGTTAGGGAGACCGTATGGCCCAGTGGAAGGGCCCCAGTTTCAGGAAGACCTCAGAACATGCTGGCTATGTGCAGGTAAGACAGAAATGTTAGAGCAGGAGGATGCCATCCTTAGGAGGCCACAGCAGGGATATGGGTGTTTATTTTAGGACAAATGGGATGTTGTTTAAAAGTTTTAATCAGTGAGGAAGATGGTCACTGTTGGAAGAGATCATTTTGACTCAGCGGCACACAGATGGGGAGGGGTGAGCACGGATGCAGGAGGACTTGGCAGAAATCTGAACAGGACTGGGCGTGGACACGAAGGGCCGGGAGGGGTGGGGCATAAGTGCATGAGCAGAAGGGAAAATATGTGGACCTGGACGTGGTAACGGACTGGACATGAGTGGTGAGGGGAGAGTCATGGGTGACTCGGGGAGTTTCTGATTTGTGATGCTGAGTAGAAGAGAGCTTGGGGCATTTGTAGTTGGGGGCTGTACCAAATGAGGGGCCGTTCTGAATCTGAGGAGGGCGGGATCCTCTCCGCTTCACCTGCACCCCAACTCCTTCTTCCAGTAAAATTGTCTCCCGGAGGCATCAGGGTTTAGAGCCATGAGTCACTGCCCTTGTGGATTTGTAACTCTTCATGGGAAAATGCTACCCAGGTCAGTGGAACTCAAGCAGCAAAGGAGAGAGGACACTTTAGCTGCGGGGTGCTCTCAGGAGCCTGTCCTGCCTAGTGGCCTCTAGATCTGAGTCAGACTCAAACAGAAAATGATGCTATTTCCATTCACAAATGTTCAAGGATACTCTCAAATAATAGATAGATAGATAGGTAGGTAGATAGATAGATAGATGATAGATAGGTAGATAGATAGATAGCCAGCCAGCCCATTGTCTCTCAATATAATTTCAACCAGAGTTATGGAAAAGAAAATCATATCTAATTTTCCTTAAAGGAGTTTTTATGAGAGAATGTGTTTTATAAAATATGACTACTAACTTTTTAAAGACTCCTTACTTTAAAAAAGCAATTTTTTTTTTTCTATATAAAACTAGTCCCTGTGTGCCTGGGTGGCTCAGTCATTAAACGTCTGCCTTCAGCTCAGGTCATGATCCCAGGGTCCTGGGATCGAGCCCCACATCGGGCTCCCTGCTCAGCGGGAAGCCTGCTTCTCCCTCCCCCACCCCCCCTGCTTGTGTTCCCTCTCTCCCTCTCTCTCTGTCAAATAAATAAAATCTTTAAAATAAAATAAAACTAGTCCCTTTCTGGAGCAAAACATATTTTTTGAACTTCAAAATGTTTCCACTAGAAACAATGGTTTAAAAATACACTGTAATTAAAATAGTGAATTTGCCCATTGTTTAGCTGATGTTCAGCTAAAAAAAGGGGCCAATAAAACCCCTAATACATTAAGATTACATTAGTCTGTTATCTTTGGAACTAATTTTTTATTAATTCTTTTGAATTTGGGACATTTTATCACACACACTTTTTTTTCTTCAAGTCACAGAAAAGTTTTGATTTCTTTTGGGAAACAAACTCATTATGCCATACTTTTCTCTAAAAATTAATCTTGACCATTTGCATAAATTTCAGTAATAAGTTTATAATAACTAGTTTAAAATAATTTTGAAGATCATGAAAATGCCGAGAATGATATTATAAATCTAAAACACAGCGATAGCTCATAAGACTACTAAGAGACCCCTGGTGGCGAAGTCCACATCCATCCTGTTCTTGCTGCCCATGCTACAGGCCCCTGAGAAAAGACTTGAGTGGCTCTCTAAATGATGAAGTAATATCTCAATCTAGGTTTCTTCTCTGTAAAATAGAGACAATAATGCCTGCTTGTCTAGGTAGGGAAGAGTAGTGTATGGTAAAATAGTCTTGTTCATTTTTTTCTAATCATGTGCAACAAACAATGTTAATAGTGGAGTGCAAATAACTATTTTGTTACTAAATTTATTTGATGTAAATGCTAAGCCAAAAAATATTTATTTGCTTTATGCTGCCTTAAGTAAACCAATGTGCATTACTATTCTCTAAAATTGGGATTGATTATGCAGCATTTCTCAAATTTAACTTCCATGAACCATTTTTAAACAGTCACTCACAAGTAATGAAACACGCTCTATAAAAGACTGCCATCATGCAATTCCTGACATATCCTGGGCAATTAGTAATAATCAATTTTGTTTTCTCCTGCATAGGTTAACTCAATTTATCAGACCTTTGTGATGACTTTGAGGTCTTGAGTTCAAACCCCGATGCTATTCTTATAACTTCTCAGTCCTATAAACTAAAGGTATCAAACTGGTCTATATTCATAGGTGTGAAAATCAGTGGTTTGAATTTAAAAAAGAAAAGGAAAAAGAAAACCTAAGATATGCCTTGAAAGGCCAAGATATAACCGAGTAGCATTTTTTAGACTATAAGAGATCATGACCCACCTAAAATCCTTGTTGAAATAAGAGGACATATAATTTTCAAACGCACATCTAGTCTATCATTTAAACAATTGCAGAAATATTCTCAGTGAGAAATGAAATTCATCTTTCACAGAATGAGAATGAAAGCAGAAAAATGATAATACTAAGAATCTTAAAACTGGGGCAGGGGGTGAGAAGATGTCTCAGGCCAAGAAAAAAGGAAGGAAGGAAGGAAGGAAGGAAGGAAGGAAGGAAGGAAGGAAGG
>NW_023270320.1:37119465-37175996 GCF_011800145.1 Mirounga leonina | reverse complement strand
AGGAAGGAAGGAAGGAAGGAAGGAAGGAAGGAAGGAAGGAAGGAAGGGGAGAAGGGGAAGGAAAGGAAGAGGGGGAGGGGAATAAATGGGAGGGAAGGGGAGGGAGAGGGGAAGGAGGGAAGGAAGGAGGGATCTGTATACACCAAAGAGTCAATTTCAAAGATGTTTAAGTATAAAATTGGCACAAGACCCCACTCTGAGATTAGATTTTCTTTCTTCATTCCATTCATCCTTCATTACAGACCTACTTTATATTCCGTTTATTATACATGGAGTGGGAATCAGACAGCGAAACAAGTTCACATTTGATGCTTTTATTTATTCTGCACCCTATCTTAGAAAGTCTATGAATACCTGTCAGGAAACTCATGAACAATAAGGAGGCATTATCTGCATTAAGGGGACCGGCAGCTTTGACCCAAAATACAGATCCCTGAGCTAAAGCTAACACAACTTTGTATTATCCTGAGTGAATAATCGATTATTTCAACAAACATTTGCTGAAAGCCCCCTGTAGCCCAGGCAGGAAGGCCTTTATATGTCATAATGTCATAGCCCAACTTATGGGCAAAGAGGAACCACAACATCGAAGTGGGGGTATAAGGTGACAAGGTTTGGTCCGTAATCACTACCGCAGTGAACTTTAATCAGTAAAGGTAAAGAAGACCTGGTGAGTATCCACTTTTGTAAATTAGTAAATATACATACTGAGTAATTTCACCTAAAAACATGATTCCTTACTATTTTCTGATTTCCAACCATCCATATGACAGTATTATGAAGCGTAATCAATCAGTAAGGCTTAAACTTCTCCCTTTTTTAAACCTAATCATTAGCTTTAGTGAAGGTTGCAGTTTTACTGGAAAAAACGAAGTACCTAGTTTTTCCATTAACACCTGACAGATCTCTAAACAGACACTGTTTGCAGATAGGTCCCACCTCCACATAGAGGCTTCAGCCAATCCTCATGTCTCTTTTTCTGAGCTCCTTTATTTGATTCTGCACAAGTTTAGTTACTTTGTGAAGATGCTGTTGCTTCTGGAGTCCATATGCATGCACCTTGGAATTCTTTGTATACTCGTGCTCAATGCTTCAGCTTGTATTTGAGAGGCAATGGACAGTGCACTCTTTACTGCATGTGAGTACTTAACTTTACAAATATTTAATTTTTAATGTAATTAATTATTATTGTTATTTATTTATTTTTGAGAGAGAGAGAGTGGGGTAGAGGGGCAGAGGGAGAGGGAAAGAAAGAATCTAAGCAGGCTCCACACCCAACACAGAGCCTGATGCAGGGCTCAATCTCATGACCCTGAGATAATGACCTGAGCTGAAATCGAGTCAGATGTTCAACCAACTGAGTTACCCGGACACCCCAAGTAGCCAAATATTTAAATAGACACTTGCTTATGATCAAGGTATGGATTCCATATTGTCACCTTATGAGCATGTTGTCTTTATTCTGTTATGATCTTAAATCAAATAAATGGGAGGGAAGGGGAGGGAATGAAATCAAATCAAATTACAATGGAGGGGGAGTCCAAAAATATAAATGGAGAAATGATAACAATTCTGAGTTGGATGATGGAATTCTAGATGATTTTGCAGTTGCCTGTTTCTCACCTTTTGGTTATATCATGAAATGATTTTTTTAAATCTTCATGTAATCTTACATCAATATAAGAAAATATGGCATTTGGGAGGTCATATTAATAAAGAAGGGGCTAAAAATAATAAAGAAGGGACTAAGATCTATGGTCTTGGAAAAGAATAGCAAAAGATAAAGTACCTTTGGGAAGTGGTAGAGAAGAACTCACATTAAATTCCTGGAAACATACCCAGTTGTGTTAGGATTTTTTTAAGTCACTGATAGGAACTTACATAATTACCTCAATGTTATATAAAAGTTATAACCTCTAGGTCCAAGGATATAATGAAGTTATTAATAATTCATATTTATGTAACCTACACCTGAAGGTCAGCAAATTTTACAGAGCAAAGATGCTGAGTAGGAATTTCCATCAGTCTTCTTGGTCATTCGCAAATAGCTACCCAGTCCTTGTTGTCCATGCACAATTTAAAGTGAAGTCATCCCCCTGAACATTAGCTTTAGGATTGGCCTTTCTTACCTACAAAGAATTATTTTCCTGGCACAACTATCTGGAACTCATGTACCCACCCAGGTCATATAGTCAGATAACAAAATCCAACATGGTGTATTTAAAATCCATCTTCTTAATTCCAACTCTGATTTCTTCCTTGAACCCCAAACTCTTCCATTTTTTTCATATTCCTCTCAAATCCATTCTCTGCCAGTAACTGGAATGAGCCTCACCAAACCAAAATGTACCAGAGAAAATAGATACTAGGTCAATAGGTCTGTCTGGATCTTCTGATAACCAGACACCACGGGAGGAATTGATGTATGAGAGATTTAGGGATACCTCTTGTGGAAGATTGAGGGGGAGAAAACGGGACTAGTTAGGAAGAGTCTGCACTCTTAGGTCCAACATATGTTAAAGGACAAAGGGAAGAAAAGATTGGGCAGGAAAAGTCTCAAACCAAAGGGCAGTTCTGAGTATGGGCTGAATACATACTGCACATGAGGCGTGCATAAGCACTGAAAATGCAAAGAAGACATGCAGACACTATGTGTCATATGTATTTGACCCATACTCATTTGTATGAATTATAAACTTTGCTGTAATAAAAATTATATTAACAGCAATCATCACAGAATGCTTACTATTTCCCAGACACTTCACTAAGCACTTTACCTATGCTCTTGCATTTGACTTTGTAAGGCAGGTGTTCATACGGGTATACCCATCCTACAGGTGATGGGACGATGTCGTAGAGAAATAGTGTAATTTGCTCAAATCCATACAGTCAATACATGGTGAAGCCAGGGTTATAAGCAGCACCTCATATCCACAGATACGAAGCACTTAGATACCTGCAAGCCCTCCCAGTTTCCACTCTTTAAACACAAAAAATTAAATAAATTTAAAATCACACAAAAAGAGGGCACCTGGGTGGCTCAGTCGTTAAGCGTCTGCCTTCGGCTCAGGTCATGATCCCAGGGTCCTGGGATCGAGCCCCGCATCGGGCTCCCTGCTCTGTGGGAAGCCTGCTTCTCCCTCTCCCACTCCCCCTGCTTGTATTCCTGCTCTCATTGTTTCTCTCTCTGTCAAAAAATAAATAAAAAATCTTAAAAAAATATTTAACTCAGTCTGAAAACAGATGTCCACTATCTAGGAAGACAGAAGGACGCTTCTCTAACAGCAGGCGAGAGCAGAAGGAAAAGCTGTAGGTATAATCAACCAAGAGAAGGAAAGACACAGGTAAGCACAACAGGGGGCACAGAGCAGGAAGAAATCAGAAAGAAAACCTGATCTAAGCCATAGAAATAACTGCATATTAGTTTTCCACAGAGGAAATCCATTGGTATAACTACATTAGCAAAGAAAAACTATCCTCCTCAATGGAAGAATCAACAAGGTTAATGGGAGACCCCTAAGAAATGGAAAATACGAAGAAGATAAACCAGAGGCCAACGGACTGAGACAAATCTAGCCCCCAAATCAGTGAATTATTTTTAACTTCAATCAAAAGAATCTGAGGTTATAAATCAACTCATACTGTTATTCATGGACTTAATTGGAAATTTACTTAGCAAGTATAGAATAACTCCATGAGCAAAGAGTAATTTAATTATTAAATTAGAATATATATATATTTTTTTAAGATTTTTATTTATTTATTCATGAGAGACAGAGAGAGAGGCAGAGGGAGAAGCAGGCTCCCAAGGAGCAGAGAGCCTGATGCAGGACTCGATCCCAGGACCCTGGGATCATGACCTGAGCCAAAGGCAGACACTTAACCATCTGAGCCACCCAGGCGCCCCTAAATTAGAATATTAAAAAGTGAAACAAAAGTGTGTCTATCTTGCCTATGAAGTAATACTTTAAAAAAAATCTCAGTTTAAGAAACTTAGGACATACAAGAAATATCAGCTATAAGGCGATGCAACAACTAATTTGTTGGACCTTCAGGGCACACTCACCCAGCAATCGTGTACTGACTTTCAGACAGGTAGCAGGCCAGTGGCCTTTACCAAAATCAACATTTTCATCCTAAAAGACTGGTCATGGAAGCCTAAATTCAGGAGACCACTAATTGTTTTAGAGAATCAGGAAGAATTTGTGCGCCTTCGCAAATTCCCAAGATAAACTTAGTCAACAAGTTACCCACCTTCCTTCATAGTAAAAATAAATGTATATTAAGAAATGAGATTCTGCTTTTCCACTGCAGAAGTTTTTCACATGGAGGCAGAGTCTGTCCTGTAAGTGTGGTATGTTTGGCCTGCACGGTGCAGTTGCCAAGATGTTTAAAACACCATTTGATTTGTTTTAGCCAACTTAAAAACTGGGCGATTTCTCATTGGAACCCAGATTCCTGGATTCTTTTAAACAATGGCCACCTCCCATATGACAATCCCAGGGCACACACTCTGCCTCCCTCCTCCGCTGCTGAGTGTTTTCCCATTTGTCATCACCCTCACCCTGCTGAGTTCCTCGTAAATGAGCTCAGGTCAATGAAGTGTTTCTTGAAAACAATTAAGTCTTTCTTTACTTAAAATGTAAAACCTAAAAATAGATGGGAAGAGCTAGCTGCATGTTACCAAAATTAGAGGAAAAATCTTCCTTCTTTAATATGTAAATTGTAACCACAGAATGTGTGACTTGTTTCCTCAGTCACATCACCAGACCATCCCAGCTTTGGAGTCTGTGGCCCTGTCTTCAATGTTACTAAGTATAAGGGTGTCTAGGATCCCTGCCAAAGAGCCTCTGAGCTGGAAAGTAACAAAGAAGAGTAATTTTATTTAAAGCGTTGCTTCTATAACACAGCTCCACAGAATTAATTCTAGCAGAGCACCAACTACATTATCTTGTTTTACTTGGCTTCTAGCTGCAGCTTCCCAAGTAAACTATGATTTCCTTTAGGGCTTGTAACAATAGTAGCTCAAATATCCAACACACATGGCACATCGTATGTCGGAAGCATGTTTTAAATGAATGGATGAATAAAACTCTTCTTTTACACGTATGAGATGAATATACAGGAATGGTTCAGAAGGTAATAAATCATTGGTAAGCTCTTTAAGCCTCTTTCTTCACTTCCTTCTCTAGACATTCACAGAGAAAACAAACACAAATTCCTTGGGGACAGTATTTTCATAAATTTTTAATTTTGCTAAATTTTTAATTAGCAAAAAATCAGAGCACATTTTACAGTTTGTATAATTGCAATTTGATGTTGGAAATGTCTATGCTTCATATTTTAGAAGTGTAAAAGTAATAGTGGTTGATATGAAAGGCAAGGTATCGAACTCTAGGTCACGATTAAGTTCTGTTGCACAAAGCAATTAAGTTTTGGCAGAACGAAGCAAGCTTTGAATTTGCTTCTCTCTGGAAACATCTAGTTCTAAAGTTCTACAGGCTTGATTAGGCTAAAAAAATGCATGTACACAGAAGTAATATTAAGGACATTTTGATATATCTGAACATGACAATTAACTGCCATAGACATAAGTCCAAAAGAAAGTACTGGAAAATATCAAACAATAACGTCCACCAGCACCCAGAACCCAATTTTTTTTTCAATTATAGTGTATTCAGCATTTGCTTTGCCATTTTGTTTCTTCATGTAGCTTAATTTACTTCTATCTCTATGTTATAGTTAATAGATACTTTCTAACTTCATAAACTTTTGGGGTGCTATGCCCAAAATAAAAGGCATACACTCTGCCTCCCTAGGCAAGGTTGCCCAGCAGAGGGGACTTGCGAGTCACTGTAATGATAGATGTTCTCAGTCTTTAAGAATATGTACATTGAGGTCCATATTTAAGCTATACACTAAAGCGGCACTTTCGCTACGTGTTCCTGCTGAAGAACCTATTTACTTGCATTATAAGTACGGCTCTTTCTCAGCTTACATCCACTTGATTTAACTTGTTTCCAAATGCCAAAAAATAACAACCATGGCAACAGCCTTCCTACATACGTGGTGTGGAATAACTTCAAGGAAAGTAAGAATGCCTCAGTGACAGTATTTTTGGAGAAAATTGGGTGTAGATAAGTGTAGGTCTGTCATTTTCTAAACTAGTCTTAGGCAGCTGTGGGCAACCAGTAGCCTAAAAATGGCTCATCACAAACCATGCACAGCTGCGGTATGCCCACACCTACCTCTTCCTTTTAAATTACAGTGGAAGTAATTCAGTAGGAATTCTCCAAGCAAATATAGATTTTAAAACTAATTTAGTCCTTCTAGATTTTCTTCTTCTGTTGGAAGACATATTAAATTTTCCTATTAGGAAGAGGGCTATTGTTACACTGTGTAGAAAATTATTATTCTTCAATGTTTCCAATTTTTTCACAGTATAGTCTACATCTGGGTCCACCTGACTCTGAGTTTTTTAAATTCCAATTTACATAGAGGGATTTTAGGAAAACTATTATGAAGTATTTTGCCTGTTGGTTATACTGACTTTAAGGCAGTTATCTAAAATAGTACTTTCCAAAAACATACTTTACATTACCTGAACACAAGCAAGCACTTTGCTCTGGTTACTGAACGATGTTACGGATTCATCTACAATAGAACATTCTGATCAATATATAGATTTTCAACAAAACAGATACAAAAGTTGCCATTAAAACAGTGGTAGCTGGCACCATCCACTAAGATAAAGACAAAGTAAATTTAAAAAAAAATATGGAATGGATCTGTTATAAAAAGTATAATAGGAGTCAATTAAAGTAGAATATTTTATGAGAAATTTTAGTATTAGAATTTTTGAATATACAAGAAAAAGACTGTTCCAAATATTTTGTGTGGAACATATTTTTTTTTTTTTTAAATCTGGTTATGAGTTTACTTGCAAAACATGATATCAAAGATCTCTAGGTCTTGTTGTTTAAACATAGCTCATAATTTTCTTCAAAAAATATTGATGGGTCTGAAAGTTTCCCAAGGTTTAAAATATGAGTTTGGAGATATCTAAAACTTTAATTAGCAAAAGTAAGACATGAGTAAACCATAGAAAACACATGATTTTCCCAAATCACATCCTGTATGCATTATTCAAAGAACTAACAGATGTATTATTGTGAAAGTAGTAGAAAAGGTATTTAAAATAGCTTACAAAAATTAATCTGTTCTTAAAAATATATGGTTTTAGGGGTTCCTGGGTGACTCAGTCAGTTAAGCATCTTCCTTCAGCTCAGGTCATGATCTCAGGGTCCTGGGATCAAGCCCCACATTGGGCTCCCTGCTCAGTGGGGAGTCTGTTTCTCCCTCTCCTGCTCTCCCTGCTTGTGCTATCTCTGTCAAATAAATAATTAAATATATGGTTTTAAATATAAATCACAGCCTCATAGCCCCATTCACAGTGGTCCATGAATACTTATAAAATATTCTGCACACACATTTTTTGTTCCATAATGTACTAACTAAAGGCATGAATGGATGAGTAAATGTTTTATTAACCACAATGGTAATAATTACGTTATTTCTCAGAGATTGTAAAATCTCATAATGTTTATTAAAAAGAAAGCCAACAAGAACAAGATCAACATTCAGTTGAAAAAGACCTATCTTATTCCAGAAACTTGACATAGTGATGGCAGAAGGGGAGATAAAGGGAGTCCCTTTTTTGCTCATCACATCTCCTTTCTTGGACAGAAAAAATAAATGAGCAGCTCCACCTTAATCTACTTTCCACCTATAACTTAGAAATCATAGATAAGCTGTGAAAATATGCCCTTATTTTTCAACTGCCTGAATTCATGACTAAATTGAGCCTAAAAACCCACAGAAAGAGTGCTCTCAACAATTATTGTGAGATTATGTCCCTGCATTGTCTTGATGAAGGATGAAGGTTCTCTTGGCTAGACACTGGTTTCACAACACACTTTAGCTGGATCGATTATAATGTTAATGATATGCATAATCTTCTTTGTACTTATTTTAAAATATTGCAGGTCATAAAATTATCATATACCAGAAAGGAAAAATAAAGTGAGACTGCATGAGCCAACTACCATTTGCTATCAATTCAGATTCCACATAAATGTGCTTAGTAAGAGTTTTTATTCTTTTTCTTTTTAATGGGTTCAACTATTCAATGACCTGAATTGCATTTTTATTTCCACCTGAGACTCCAAGAGTGCAAGGACTCTTACTTCGTTTGGGGTCTCAGTGCCTTGGGTAGTGCTTACATAGAGCCCATTCTGAAAGTGTGTTAATCACAAAAGTACAAGTTTGTAAAATGTGAATGTTTGGTTAAGGCAAGGAGCGTTCATATCTAAGGCGATCTCCTTGCCTTTATTCATTTGTTCATGAATACATGACTAGGAGCCAGCTAAAGGATTCCAGACATCTAGACTAACTGAATTAACTCTTACAGACTTGTGGGAAAAACAGCCTTCCTTCCGAAACTAACAGCAGAAGACCTTCTTGGGGTACACTGGTAAGCCACAACAAAAACAGGTCATGGGGTCTTCTCTGCATTGTGCCATCTAAACTCAAAGCAACAAAAATAAAAGCTTTTAAATTCATGTGCCTTTTGGTCCAAAATATAATCTAAATGGACTTTCTCTATGATGGAATAAGGTATACACTTTAAAATATTGTTTCAATATTGACTATACATAAACTATTCTTAACAACCTCTGTAATATTAGTTAAGTGAAACTTCATTTTAATTTCATGCATCATCAGTAACAACCAGGAAGAAATTGGCCCCTGGAGGACAAAGTTCTTCAAAATATACCCATAATTTATTATAGGACAGAATCTAGCCAGAATGCATTAACAAGTAAGGTGCAGGCTTCGTTCTTCCATTCCACAAATATTTATGGAGCACCAACTCTCAACCAGGATGGCCAAGAATTGTATCTTTTTATTTCACCTCTCCCAAGGTTACTTAGGATTCTCCTGAGCATATGGTTAATGTCTCCTATTGCAATTAAAAGATGGAGGTGATTCTCATTAAGTCCACAATTGGTGTCACTACGCTTTTGTTTATGTTATGATGTCATCCTATAAAGTGGCCATGAAAGGTTTTATCCATGTTAAACCTGAGGTAAGAAAAAGGGTGAATTTTAGAAATACACATCCTGGTCTGCAAAACCATCTCCACTATTTATTATCCATTTACATGACTTTTGGCAGGTGGTTTAACTTTTCCAAATGTTATCAGTAGAGTAAGAATGATCTCTTTAGGGAGGCATCAGGGTACAGGGAAAGAGCTCACACTTCGTGGTCAAATGGACTTTCAGAGGGAAAGCTGCCCCCATCACTAACCAGCTGTGCCATGTTGCAAAACCTATTCGAACTCCAGTTGCCCTCAATCATAAAATAAAATTGTGTAAATACAAGGGCTGTTCTGAAGATGTAAAATATATTGATTTACATGGACAAGAGTGGTATTTTTCTTCTTTTCATTGTATGCCAGACCCACCTATCAACCATCTCTGTTGACCTCCTCCTTCAGTACCACCGTAGTCCCAAGCCATCTGGGTCTTTCGACTGGACAAGTTCAATAGCCTTCTGTTTACTTTCTCCATATCGTCCACAGTGGTCTTATAAAGATATAAATCAGATAGTCCCACACCACATCACTAGGTTCCCAGATGTGTTCACTTCCTTCTACCTCCAGCAGCACATCCTCAGTCCAACTCACTAACCTATCTTGGAGGGACACTGGAAATTTTTCATTAAGTGACCTTTCCACAACTCCTGTCCTCTCACGAGTTCTCCCCAACAGAGTACGACTGGATTGTGTCTGCTCTCTATTGCCATCCCATCTCTCATCACAGTTACAGGTAAAGGGAATAGATGATCCTGGAGCTCTATGAACGGTGTCACTCCTCAGCCCTCAGGCTCATCCTGTCCCAGTCTCCACCTCACCTGGGCTCCAGACTCTTCCCAGCCCCTCCACCCAAGGACCCAGCTTCCTCGTGCCTCGATATTTGACCTGGAGTCTCTCTCCTCATTCTTTTCTCCCAAATCACTCCTGCCCATCCTTCATTCAAAAGAAGACATCTTTTCTCATCCCACTGCCTGGACTAGGTGATCTCTTCTTGGTAAATCTTCTTACAGCTTTTCCTACATAGTCCTTAACATGGTTGCAAAGTATATATTTATTCATATAGTGTCTGATCGAGGACTCTCTCCCACTATACCAAGAGAGCAAGGACCACATCTGATGTTTCCTTTTGGTATTGTGGGGGTGGGGTGTCACTGTATACCCAATGTGCTGAGATTCAATTTTATATATAGGTATTCATGTTTGTTTGTTTGTATTGAAATATAATTAACATTCAGTGTTAATCAGTTTCAGGTATACAAAGTACTGATTCAACAATTCTATACATTACTCAGTGCTAACCACAAGGGGTGTAGTCCCCAAACATCACTATTATCTTCTTGGCTATATTTCCTATGCTGTACTTTTTCATCTCCATGACTTATTTTGTAACTCGACGTTTGTGCCTCTAAATCCCCTTTCTTTCACTCACCCCTCCACCTTCCTTTGGCAAACACCAGTTTGTTCTCTGTATTTAAGAGTCTTGTTTTTTTTTTTTTTTCTTGGTCTCTTTTTTGTCTCTTTTGTTTCTTAAATTCCACATATGGGTGACACCATATGGTATTTGTCTTTCTTTGATTTATTTCACTTAACATTATACCCTCTAGGTCCACCCATGTTGTTGCAAATGGCAAGATCTGATTCTTTTTTATGGCTAATATTACATCACACACACACACACACACACACACACACACACCCCACATCTCCCTTATCTGCTCATCATTGAATGGATACTTGGGCTGCTTCCATAATTTGGTTATTATAAATAATGTTGCAATAAACATAAGGATGTATATATCTTTTTGCATTAGTGTTCAATTTTATATATTGGTACTCATATGTTTTAGTAAATGAAAAAATGCATAAAATAATTTTCAGTTATAATAGCTAGAAGTTGGAAAATTACTTCCCAAAATTTAACTCTTTATAAATATGTTAATATTTATCCACATACATCCCAATTCAAATGTTATTAAGATACTTACAGAAATTTACCTAAATGGTAACACTCAAAACAATTTAGTGTTACGTATTTTTCCACTTGTTTTTAGTTACACATTTCAGTTACGATTAAACCTATTTCTCAGGAATTAACCAGATGATTATTTAGATTTATGCTGTATAAAGCCCCAAAGCTCTCAGCTAAATTTTCTTATTCAATAAACACAGTGTGGACCTATTTCCATGGTGACAGTTACTAAATCACAAATTTTTTTCTTCAGTATCGCTTTGCTTATTATGAACAGGTCAAGTGTTTCATGATAATTTGTATATTTATATACAACATGCGTAAAATATACACTAACTTTCTGTTTCTTGTTTCCTTTTGCACTGATTTTACTCCTTGAATTCAAATTTCCTTTTAAATGTATCAACATCAAATATACGAATTTAAGAGGGGGAAAGTTTGCCTAATGGAAGGTTAAGCTCTTCAGATTGGCTGACTTCAGGGCTGTCTTCTGGGGAGAGCCTATCATTTATTATAACGATGCCCCCAAATATTTTGGACTCTCTCCTTCAGAATGACCTGTGAAGAGCCTGTAGCACTTTTCCTGAAATCTCCTCTAAGTCGGGATCTTCTCTCTCTGCGGGTTTAAGTTGATGACACAGATACACGGCTCTCAGTTATCCATCTGAACTCTCGGCATTGGGAAGCCCCTGACACCCCATTTCTTCCTCAGATTGGCCAGCTTGCCATCCGCAGCTTGCAGCCCATCCAGGGCTCAGCCTTCTGCGCCCACAGGCAGGAACCAGGACCTTGTCTTCCTCAGAGGGGAGAGTCTCACTTACTATTCACAGCTTAGTGTAGACTTTGCTTCCCCTCCGAAGCTCTTCCCTGAACTCACTCTGAGGAAGACAGATTGTTCCCTCAAAATATTGCCTCATTGTACCCTCTTGGAGCATTTCCATTTCTATCTTATTTTATTTGCCTGCACTTGACTGAAAGCTCATTGAGAATAAAGAATAGGTCTTTAGAATGACATTCCCTGGCTTGCAAAGTCCCTGGCTCATGGCAGACTGAGAATAAATATGCATTTAATGAATAAACATGGTAAACTTATCCAGTCACAGGAAACAAGCCCAAGTTCAATCATGGCACTTGGTGGCCAGAGAAGAATCGGATGGATCCAGTTTCCCTGGATTTGGACTTTCAGGGATCACAGGAAACAAGCCCAAGTTCAATTATGGCACTTGGTGGCCAGAGAAGAATCCCACATCGGGCTCCCAGCTCAGCGGGGAGCCTGCTTCTCCCTCTGACCCTCTCCCCTCTCATGCTGTTTCTCTCTCTCTCTTTCTCTCAAATAAATAAATAAAATCTTTTAAAAAAAATGAAAATAAAAAGTGCCATAAGTATAAGGCACAAACACAGAGTTCAGAAAGAAGAATGAGAGGCTGCTCTGAGAGAATCTGGAAAAATTTCATGAAGGTGGGTTATCTTCAAACCTGTGTTTTAAGGACATATGTGCAGGAAAATATTCTGGAGAATTCATTGCCCTAATGCCAATCTGAATTCCAGTCTTAAATCCAATGTTGGCCTATTCTGCATTTCTGTCCAACTCCACGATTTGATTCCCAGTTTAAAATTTTTCCAACTGGGATGTCTGGGTGGCTCAGTGGCTTAAGGGTCTGCCTTCCGCTCAGGTCATGATCCCAGGGTCCTGGAATCGAGTCCCGCATCAGGCTCCCTGCTCAGTGAGGAGTCTGCTTCTCCCTCTGCCTGCTGCTCACCCCTACTTGTGGTCTCTCTCCTTCTCTCTCTGGCAGATAAATAAATAAAATATTAAGAAAAAAAAAAAGATGTCATATTGTAGATCAGAAGTCCTTGCCTGACTTTTTCGAGGAGTTTTCAGTTCTCTGTCTCTCTGTCTGACAAATAAATAAAAATATTTAAAAAAAATTTCCAACTGCGTAAGTCTGCCTAATTTGTATGAAATTTGCCAACTGTATAACTAAGTATATAACTCTGAATGCACAGCTCTGTTTGTGCCTTTTATGTTTGTATTTGTAAAAGTACATTTCTAATTACCTTAATTAGGTATCACTCTATTCTTGTAACCTGTCATATAGCTTTACAGTAATAACTTAGATCAATACACACTTGAATGTATTTTTTCTCTTTCTGTGTGTTTGTGTGTGTGTGTGTGTGTGTGTGTGTGGAGAGAGAGAGACACAGAGGAAAAACAAATACTTAGTTTCTTTCTCAAAATTTATCACACACGCATATGGTACTACTATATTCCGAGTACTGCTTTAAACTTTAATGTACCTACGTCATAGATACAGTTTCACTCACCTCTAGGTGGGGAAACAGAGGTTTGGTGGAGGTGCAGAAATTCCCTACCATCCCACAATCACTAGGTGGCAACGCCCACCTGCAGGGGCAGAAGTCAGGTTCCAGAGTCTGAGTTCTTAGCCACCTGAGAGCTCACACAAGCTGCTCATTTTCCCCTTTCCATCTCTTCCCCAGGGCAGCTCGTTCTCCTCCTCCTTCTCTGTCAATATCATGAAATGAGTCTTTTGCTTTAACAAAAGTGCGACATGTCTTCTGAGGCCAATGTTACAACCCACTGAAGCTGCCCCCAGTTTTATCAACCAAAATAAGTCTCTTTCTCTGTGGTGTTCTCTTCCTTATGACAGCATGGATTGTATCTCAC
This sequence comes from Mirounga leonina, assembly GCF_011800145.1. Classification (NCBI taxonomy): domain Eukaryota; kingdom Metazoa; phylum Chordata; class Mammalia; order Carnivora; family Phocidae; genus Mirounga; species Mirounga leonina. The sequence goes on along the minus strand of NW_023270320.1, from coordinate 37,162,184 downwards.
TTTCTCTTGTACTTAGCATCTGCTTGACCGGATTTTCAACTCCGTGAAGGCAGATAACTTGTTGCATTCTTCCTTGCCTTCAGCCTGGCATCTCTGAGAGTCAGTTAAACTGTTAAATTCACTTTTGGGGGCTGAGAAGGAAAATGACTGACCATCTTTGTCCTGCATCCCCAGTACCTAGCACATTGTAGACAACTGATAAAATTCCAGGTGAACAAACCCATGGATCCAGGAATGAATGTGAAATCATTTTAAAAACTAAGGTCAAGGGGCACCTGGGTGGCTCAGTCGGTTAAGCATTTGACTCTTGATTTCTGCTCAGGTCATGATCCCAGAGTCCTGGGATTCAGCCCCACATTGGGCTCCAAGCTCAGGATGGAGTCTGCTTGTCCCTCCCCCTCTGCTCCCCCCTCACCACCCCCACTCATGCTCTCTCTCAAATAAATACATAAATATGTCAATAAATAAAATTAAAAAAAAAACTAAGGTAAAATGTTAAGATAATCTTAACTAAGCAATGAAAGGTAGAAAGAAGTTTTTTTCAAGGATAGTGTTTATGAATGATCAATTTTGTTTGTAAATTTAGTTGACTTGTGGATAGAACCAGTCTGGCAATGAACAAAAATTGTTTTATATTAGAATTGAAAACACTTAGGCATGCCCCAGTGTTTATGTACAAAAAGAACAAAACAAATACAGAGGGAAGTGATAAAGTATTTTGAATTTAATATACTCTTATTTAATTAAACTCTATTGCCTGTCAATATACATTTTTTACTCATATGTGTAAAACAGGACTCCAACTTTTATCCTTTTTAGCTTGGCAGATCTTATCAGGAAATGTTTTCTATTTTGTAAAAAGAATGGTGTTTGAATATGAGATAATCTTTTATGTAAAATGTGTGAAGATCATACATTTATTTAAAATATGTAAGATAGATTTCAGCACACATTGTAAAAACACTCAATATTTCATTAAGACTCATATTTCAGAAGGGAGACTATTGAGGAATCAATTCCCCAGCTTTAAAATAAAGTTAGTTGAAAAGGGGATTTGTTTTACTCAGTCTGTGCTCCCAACTGGGGCCAGAGGAGTAGGAGAGTTCTAGCAACTTCCAGAGAACTCTTAGCAGGGGCCCCCATCGGGCCAACCAGACACTGGCAGCACAGGGCAAACTGCCTTTGCTGGGCTCTGAGCAAAGGAGCCAGGAAGCCTGGGGGCACAGAGCCCCCACCCACATCTAAGCAATCTCCTGGTACCTTCAAACCTGCTCCAAGTGGCCCCCGAATCAACTTCAACTCGGTCACAAGGTACAGTCAGCCGAAGAAAGGGTTTGGTTGGGAGCCTTCGCTGACAGCTGGAGATGCAAGTTAAAATCCGGTGCGGGGAAATTTTCAGCAGGCTGGCGTAGGAGAGGCTAGCCCAGCGCAGGGATAAGGACCGAGCTGGGTTCGGATTCCGAGCCCTTCACAGAGGAGTCCATGAGTTCTGACTCCTTCACTACGTGGCTGTAGCAATGATGGAAAGACACAATGTGGGGACCACAAGGGGCATGTGATACGCCCCTGAAATTCCTATCACAGCAGTGGAGGGCTGACTTCAAAAACCATCTCTTTTCTCTTTTTAACTTTTTTTAATTATTATTATTTTTATTGTTATGTTAATCACCATACATTACATCATCAGTTTTTGATGTAGTGTTCCATGATTCATTGTTTGTGCATAACACCCAGTGCTCCATGCAGAACGTGCCCTCCTCAATACCCACCACCAGGCTAACCCATCCTCCCACCCCCCTCTCCTGGGTGAATGATAAAGGGAGCAACAACTTGAGGAATGAAGATGACAGCTAGAAAGAAAACAGTGGTGAGCTCAAGGCAGCCCTCTCCCACCTCTGGCATTTTGCCCATCAGTAAACATCTACGGAGAAGTGAGGCAGAGTTGCTACAGTCTCACAGGAGGGAGAATGGAGTTTAGGGTTCAGGAAGGGGGCTTTTAGTCTGTGCTGATCCTGCAAGGGCTACACCGGAGTAAGGCTGCACTCGTAACGCACCTGTGTGCACAAAAGCTGAAATCCAGTTTATAATCAGCTCACCTTTAGATTGGATTAAGGTGGTCTGCTGCACCTGATCTAGCTGCCGGAAGGAAAAGTAGACCCTCTCTGGAGGGATCTAACATCATCCAGATTCTCAAATGATGCCTACAGTCTTTTATTCAGAGGGTCCTCCAATCAAATACATAGATCTCTCTCCAATATCCCCAGCATTCCAGGGGAAAACCAATTACAGAGTGAGTGGAAGAAGGTAGAGCACAACGAGAGTCACAGGAACTCCAGATACTGAAGTTATCAAATGTTGATTTTAAAATAACTTGATTCAGAAGGGGGGGAAATCGGAGGGGTAGACGAACCATGAGAGACGATGGACTCTGAAAAACAAACTGAGGGTTCTAGAGGGGAGGAGGTGGGAGGATGGGTCAGCCTGGTGATGGGTATTGAGGAGGGCACGTTCTGCATGGAGCACTGGGTGTTATGCACAAACAATGAATCATGGAACACTTCATCTAAAACTAATGATGTAATGTATGGGGATTAACATAACAATAAAAAAATAACTGATTCATGTGCTCAAGACAATAGAAGATAGAATAAAGGGAGTCAGGAGAAAATCGACAGCTATAACAAATAGAAATCAAACAGAAATTCTAGAATTGAAAAACAGCAATAACTGAAATGAAAAAAATAATAAATAGCAAGTTAGGGAAAGAAGAAGAGAGGATCAGAGAACTAGAAGAAAGGTTGGTACAGAATATCTGAGATACAGAAAACAATGAGCAATTGTCAGAGAGGAGGGGGAAGGGGAGAAATAGTAAATAATGTTTCTCCATAAGGAGAAGTAAAAAATGGAGCAAAAGCAATATTTGGAGAGATAATGGCAGGTGAGTTTCCAGAAGTGATTAAAGACATCAGGTCACACAGAAGTGCAAAGGTGGGAAACACACAGAGCAAATCAAATTGCGAAGGAAGACCTTAAAATCCGTCATCGACAGCAGACTGTCAAAGGGTCACAACGAGACAGAGGAGGATTTCTCTCCAGAAAAATTGAAGCTAGAAGGTAACCAGTGAGATCCAGAAAAATTGAAGCTAGAAGGTAACCAGTGAGATCTTTACAGAACAGTAATAAAATGTTTGCCAGCTAGAAGCTGAAATCTTGTGGCAATCCCCTTAAAATAATGAAGACATTTAAAAACAGATAAACAAAAACTGGGGAAACCCTCACAGACCTTTCAAGTACAAGAAAAATGGCAGCAGGTGGATGCACGGAGATGCAGAAAGGGACAGGGAATAATGCAGAATGTAAGCTGGTGGGTAGATATAAAAGGATATTGACTGTATGCATTGATAAGATTCATGTTTCATGGGACTGAAATCTATGAAAAACTGTCGCTTCAGCAAACTTTTAATGAGCACCTGCATCATTGCTTTAGTCACTTCTTATAGAAACACAGACTTTTTATAGTGTTAACAAGGGCTCACACTACAGAAGGCTTCATCTCAAAACTATTCTTCCCACCCCATATTCTCTTATAAAAAGCGGCAACAGGTCTGGAAAATATAGTTGTAGTAAGATACATTCTCTGAATGACCGTTAGTCTTTACATTAATGATTCTCAAGTGAAAATGAGAGAGAGGTTTACAAGTTCACATGAAAATTACAAACTACCTAATCCATTAAGTTATGCCACCCTACTTTTATACACTAGCACATATCTTTCACCAAATGCCCAAACAGGTTTCCACATGAATGCAGAATTTACTGCTTTAATGATCAAAATCACACCCTACTTTCTTTTTAAAAGATGACAATGGTTTGGCAATGTTTCAAGAATATTTTTAGGGGCATATTCTTTTAAGTGTCTTGTGGCATGCTTTATTTCCTCTAGGACCTTTGGATGAAGACCATTCTCTGCTGGGGATGCACAGCATTAGAACAGCACTGAAATCCCTTTTTGAGAATTTGCCAACATTCATTGTGAATGCGATCACACCGTGTTCCCTAGAGCAAAGTGACAGGGACCCTTCTTTGAGAGATTTACATTTTTCCGCTGTAGTATATATGCTTCTCCATGATGGTACTCTATTGTAGTTGCTTCGAGGTTTGCAACTTTGTGTATCCAGTACATGGCATAGGATTTGACAGAAGCGTGTAATGTGTTCTGTTTGATGAATAAATGAGGACATGCATGCATGAATGCGTGGAGGAGGGTCCACATCTATACAAGAATGACTAAAAAGTAATAATACAGATATTCACTAAAAGTTGGCTGAAGTTTTAATTAGTTCTACATATATTTCAATCCCATAACATATCAATTCTAACTGTGTTCTATATAGTCAATATCCTTGAAGGCCAGTGGATGAGGCCCCCTCATCCTTTACGATCATGTAGTGCCTTCAGTAAAATGAGTTGACTCGGTCTGGTGTACCATTCTAAAATGAGAGCTCAAGACTGATACATCATTTGAAGAGAGCTTAACATTCTTCTGTTCACTTTCCCTCACAAAAATAATATGAATAATTCTAATACTATCACTTTTCAAAGGGTTACCGGTTCTTAAGAGAAATATGTATGCAAAATTTCCCTTGTTCTAAGTGTTTCAAGTCCTAAAGAAGTTCCTTTTTTTTTATGATTTTATTTATTTATTTGAGAGAGAGAATGAGATAGAGAGAGCATGAGAGGTGGGAGGGTCAGAGGGAGAAGCAGACTCCCTGCTGAGCGGGGAGCCTGATGCGGGACTCAATCCCGGGACTCCAGGATCATGACCTGAGTCGAAGGCAGTCGCTTAACCAACTGAGCCACCCAGGCGCCCCGTGGAAATTCCTTCCGATATAGAAACTTTCCTAGATGTGTAAAGGGAAACACAAGCTTACAAAGAACCGTGCCCAAACTCATGACCAGGATCTCATTTACTGACAAAGATTTTATCTGTTTCTGTCTCCCTTTAAAAAGTAAAAGACTGTGGTAGAGAAAATGCTAATATGAGTGGTTTTCACATTATGGACCTGTGGCTGTCACTTCCTTAAACATTTTACCTTACCATACCCTTAAAAATAAAAATAAAAATAAAAATAATAAAACGGCTTCTGTACTTTACTGCGATGTAAAAATTGGAATCCCCTTGGAAATTTGAGAGCAAAAAAAGATTTTAAACTCACCTCCAGTGATAGTGAAAGATCACCTCTAGATTTTAAAGTAATTTATTTTCCCTCATAATTTAAAGGCAATCATAGCCAGTAAGCACGAACTAGATGCTTCTCTCCAATATGAATGTGCCATCATTTAAGCAAGAATAGTAAACAAAAAGGTAAAGCTTGTCTAATAAATGTTTCATATTCTTAAGTGCCTCTGAGTTTCCCTTGTCTACAGTAATGATTTTTTTTTAAAGATTTTATTTATTTATTTGAGAGAGAGAGAGAGAGAATGAGAGAGAGCACGTGAGAGGGGGGAGGGTCAGAGGGAGAAGCAGACTCCCTGCCGAGCAGGGAGCCCGATGCGGGACTCGATCCCGGGACTCCAGGATCATGACCTGAGCCGAAAGCAGTCGCTTAACCAACTGAGCCACCCAGGCGCCCTATGATTTTTTTATTCTGTTATGTTAATCACCATACATTACATCGTTAGTTTTTGATGTAGTGTTCCATGATTCATTATTTGCATATAACACCCAGTGCTCCATGCAGAACGTGCCCTCCTCAATACCCACCACCAGGCTAACCCATCCTCCCACCCCCCTCCCCTCTAGAACCCTCAGTTTGTTTTTCAGAATCCATCATCTCTCATGGTTCACTTTTTAAGGATGAGCTCCTTGTAAATGACATCGAAAACAATGTGACATACTATCTTAGTGAATTTTAGTAGCCAGAGATGAAATGTGATGCCTATTTGACAACAGATAAGTGGCCATCAGAAGGAGGAGACTGATCAGTGATGTTTAGGGTTCCACTAAATGCTGTTATTACCATAAAAGAAAAGAGAGGCAAACATCAGATGATCATCCTTTCAAATGCAATGTAAAGATAACACCTGCCTATTCCTGTGTTGGTGGAGACCAGGATGCCCTTCCTGACCCTTCTGTCTTTCCACAGGAGGCTGCTCATGTTTTCCCTCACAAGAAGTGTGAGGATGGCTCAAAGGACCCTACAGGGACACCATTCCTTGAAAATATGTACTCACAAATATAATATCTATACGTTGTAGAGATGATGGATCAAAGGACCTCACGGATTTCTCTATCCCTTGAAAAATATGTATACACACTTATAAGATCTATATAGTAAAATACATTGTGTGATATTAATATAAAAATAGAGAAATGGAAAACATGGTCCTTATACTATCATTAATTTGTAAATGTTAAAAAAAAAGAAACTCAAATAGCAAAGAAAGGACAGAACAAAAGGCAAGGGAATAAACTTATGATAATCTGAAAGCATATGTATCTATTATTAGAAAGTCAATACATTTAATTTTGTATTTCTAAACTTATTTCTCCCTCTGCCTACACCGTCAATAAAAATGTTACCTCGATTAACCTTATACTTTTTTTCTGCCTAATTCAAAGTATTAGCCATACTATTTCGCTCTTCTGAGATTTTTTGAACAGAAAAGTCAATCCTAGAAATAGAAATTTTCTTTTCCCACAATAGTTACAATTAACAGGTTAAATTAAAGGTAATAGGCTATCTTCTCATCAGTGCCTGAGGAAGAACAAGAGAAGAGCAATTCACTACTCACCCCTCAGGTTATGATATACAGAATAGTTTACTGATCTTGGCTTTATGAAACTTGCTTATACCATTAATTGCTAGCTCATTACTCATAGCACAGTGAATGTGTCAACCGTACAATATTGTTAGGCATGTGTGTTTGCACGGCAAAGACCAGATTTAAATAACTTCTCTAATTTTTTAATGGCTGCTATCACAAAGATGTGATTTCTACATTGCAGTGATCACGGCAGAAAGATAAAAACTTCAGTTGCCAAGGTGGGAAAAACCATACATCTTTCTTGTCAAAGAGTGGCAAGAATGTTTCAACAGCTTCTGAAATGCAGGTACAATGATTTTGAGAATGTGACAGAAGCCTAGATGGTGCTAAGTCATACCTCCTCATCATCTAAATACATGACATCGGTCCAATTCAATACGCTTCATCTGGAATTTGAGGTTCCTAGGGTAAGCAAATGCTTATCATGCTTCTTGTTCTAAAAGTTGATCTGCCTACAAATGTTGTTGTTTTTTTTAATACTGTGATTATTTTTTGTGGAACCATACACAGGCACACTTTGGAGATATTGTGAGTTTGGTTCCAGATCACTGCAATCAAGGGAGTCAGATGAAATTTTTGGTTTCCTGATGCATATAAAAGTTACATTTACACTGTACCATAGCCTACCAAGAGTGCGATAACACTGTGTCTACAAAAATAATGTACATAGCTTAATTTAAAAATACTTCATTGCTGGGGTGCCTGGTGGCTCAGTCAGTTAAGCTGATGCTTATGATCTCATTGGTCCTGAGATTGAGCCCCGAGTCCGAGTCCGGCTTTTGGTGCTCGGTGGGGAGTCTGCTTAAAGAATCTCTCCCTCTGCCCCTCCTCACACTCTCTCTAAAATAAGTAAATCTTTAAAAAATAAAAATACCTCATTGGTAATAAATGCTAACCATCGTTTGAGCTTTCAACAGGTTGTAAGCACTGATGACATATCACATAGCAAATATATAATGCAAAAGTTTGAAATATCGTGAGAATCACCAAAATGTGACAGAGATGCAGAGTGAACACATCTTGTTGGAAAAATGGCACCAATAGACTTGCTTGATGCAGGGTTGCCACAAACCTTTTCTAGAAAAAATGCAGTATCCGAAGCACGATAAAGTAAAGCACGACATAACAAGGTATGTGTGTATTTTTGAAATATATGATCAAAGTTATATAGGTGCACCCGTGATAACATGCAATTTCTTCTTGTAATGCATGTGGATTTTCTCACAATTATTGTTTATGCCATGTTTTTGAGATGAGATCCAAATAACGAATCTGTGCTATTTGTTACCAAGGGTGCCATCCAGCTTCATCCTTGAAACCAGAAAAATGGTGACTATTACAGATTGAATGCCCATGTCCCTGCAACATCATACAATGAGGTCCTAACCCCCAACATGATGGTACTGGGAGGTGAGGCCACTGAGAAGTACTAGGTCATGAGGATGGAGCATCATGGGTAGGATTAGTGCCCTGTCCAAGGGGACCCCACAGAACTCGCCATGTGAGGAGGACACAGCAAGGAGATGGTGTCTAGGACATCGGCTCTCACCAGACTTCAATCAGTCAGGTGCCATGTTCTTGGACGTCCAGCCTCCAGTAGTGTGAGAAAGAAATGTGTACCATTTACAGGCCACCCAGCGGGTGGTCTTTTGTCATGGCAGCCAGAAAGACGAAGACAGTAACCATAAGAACACAGAAGTTCTGGGAGACAGACATGAGAGACAGAATCCACTCCAATGAAAACAAAAGTTACACCCAGAAAATGTTACATTCTAACGTTTGTATATTTAATCAATACTAAGATATGCAAAGGATTGAGACATTACATTTGTGTTATTAAGTTGTAGCTGTTCAAAAGTGCTAATTAAGTTTGTTCTACTATATAGAATGTCGATAAATCTTGTTTCGTACATGTGACGTATGTAGTGTAGTGCCTGGGATTATTCTGTCTGTTCTCAACGTATTCTGCTAAATATACATATTTAATAGTGTTTATTAATATTTAATACTTTTCCATTATAAATGTTACTGAATACACATTTATATATTTAAAAATAGAAAATACTGCTAATAATACATGTTCCTAAAGGTAGTTGCTGACTTCTACAATATGGATAAACTTACAGTCAGACTCAAATTTTAAGAATGCATGAAGTTCGGGATAGCTGAGTTTTCTGTGGTTGTTAGTTTGCCTAAATGACTGTCATTGTGTACACATGAGGATGCTGTTAAAAACTAAATTTTGGAAGGTTTTTTTTTTCCCCCAAGATGAATTAAAGATTTTTTTTTTTTTACTTATTAAGAGGACATAGAGCACAATCTGAGCTTTATCTGATGAATCAAGTTTACTTTGCCAAACTGAATTGTATACATTTCTGTGATGTAATGACATTCCAAGTCTTACTGAGTCCTGTAGAACTGGTGACCCTTACAAAATACCACTTGGCATATGGCTGTGGGTGGTCATCATCTCCAAATCCTCATGCCTGATCATTTGAGTCTTTTCTGCTGCCCAAAGTATGTTCTCCTGCCGTCGATCTTCTTGTTTCCAGTAGACACTTCCTGAATGTGGTACTCTGCTCTCAGCTTGTAAATATTCCACCAACATTAAAAGTATTGAGTGCTAAGTGAATGCTTTCCTCAACTGTCTGTTCAGTACTTACTGTCACACACTATTAGGTACTGGCTGAATGGCAGAATGTAGAGGAAGAAATAAGCAATGTTCTCTGACCATAAGGAAATTTACAATCACCAAGAAGAACCACCAAATGCAGAGTAAAAAACTGGGAACGCAGAGGAATAAATGATTAATTCTTCCTGGGCTATGCAAATCCACACTACAAGGAGTTATCACCTCACACCTGTCAGAATGGCTAAAATGAACAACATAGAAACAACAAGTGTTGGCGAGAATGTGGAGAACAAAGAACCCTCGTGCACTGCTGGTGGGAATGCAAACTGGTGCAGCCACCGTGGAAAACCATATAGAGGTTCCTCAAAAAATTGAAAATAGAACTACTCTGGGATCCAGCAACTGCACCTCTAGGTGTTTACCCAAAGGTTACAAAAATATTAATTTGAAGGGATACATGCATCCTGATGTTTATAACAGCATTATTTACAATAGCCAATATACAGAAGCAGCCCAAGTGTCCATTGGCTTCTTTATGTTTGACTAAATTTATAAAAATCAGAAATGAGGTCTAAAGTTTATTTTAAAAGTTTCTAAATATAAATTAACCTACTGACATACTGAATTTTCTGTTAGGTAATCCATTGTAATATTATCGAAATGAATCCCCTTTACCTTACATTAACTGAATCCCAAACTCTACAATGTATATTCAGAAATTTTTAGTCAGCATTTATATGTGGGATTTGCATTCTATGTGTCTTTACTCAGGTTTTTCTTAAGTGTAAAATTCATAAATATATTTAGAAAAATCATTTGTCTATATGCTAGGGGATTTTTAAAAAAAAATCCGTGGTTATCTTAAGTATCTTAAGTGTTCTTAATAATTCATCCATATCAGTCCTTGGCTTCATTACATGTTTAGGGTGAGTAGAGGATGGTCAGTTTTCACAGTGTTGGGACAAGCAGGTTTTCACTCCAAGTGAATGCAAACAGGCACGGAAGTCCCCACTGCGTTGCTATTGCTGAAAAGCCAGGTTAATAGAACTTCTGCAGGAACATGAGCATTAATTTGATTTCTCCATTTATTCCTCCTCCTTTTAACATGTACATAGCAAATTAATTAAATAGTGAGTGCCACAGCACTGCTCAAGCTTTGTTATTGTCATGATAAAAAATGTAGCATAATAATTTGGGTGCTAATTATGCATTTTTGGCAAACTGTTTCATCTCACTAGAAATACCCTCAAGCATGGGAGAATGGCTATTTAATGGAAGTGCAAAAGGAAAGAGAATGCTTTTAGAGTCTATGAGCTATTATAAATAGCTTATAAAGTATTTGCAGCGCTTAAACTTTATACATAATCACACTTCATAATGAAAATAGAAAATAAAGAACAAAAACATTTCATGATTTTTTATAATCAGGATTCTTTTTTTTTTTTTAAAGATTTTATTTATTTATTTATTTATTTGAGAGAGAGAGAGAGAGAAACAGCATGAGAGGGGAGAGGGTCAGAGGGAGAAGCAGGCTCCCCGCTGAGCTGGGAGCCCGATGTGGGACTCGATCCCAGGACTCCGGGATCATGACCTGAGCTGAAGGCAGTCACTTAACCAACTGAGCCACCCAGGCGCCCTATAATCAGGATTCTTAAGCCTCTAAATAGACTATTTAAAAAATACCATGATAACAACTCCCATTTATTAAGCACCAAATGTATACCCGTTGTCCTGCCTATAGGATGTCTTCTCATTTTGCCCAAAAAACTCCCTGGCTACATGATGCAACATCATTACCACTTTACAGAAAAGTTTGCATGCTCAAAAAAGTTAAGTGCCTTTCCCCAACATCTTACAGAAAATGTCTTCATTTGCTAGGCCTGCATTAACAAAGGACCACAAACCGGTTGGCTTAAAACGACAGAAATATATGGTGCCCCAGTCTTAGAGGACAAGCTGCCTCTGACAACTGAAGGTTTGCCTCTCCCCACTTCTGGTGGTTTGGCCATCATCACTGGCAGGGGCGTGGGGACACAGGTCTCCCCCCCTCCCTCTTCACATGGCTGTCTTCCCTCTATGCCTGTCTGTGAGTCTAAACTTGCCCTTCTTAAAAGGATAGCAGTCCTGCTGGATTAAAACCCACCCTAATAACTTCATTTCAACTTATTACTTCTATAAAGACCTATTTCCGAGTAAGATTACATTCTGACTTACTAGAGATTAGGACTTCAACATATGCTTTTTAGGGGAAACACAATTCAACCATAACAGATAAAAAGCAGCAAATACATTTGAACCTGTTCTTTCAACTTCAAAACCTGCATTTCGCACTGCTGCTCATGTCACCCCCTTATCAAAACTGCATATGTAAAATTCTTTAGTCTAGTATTTGAAAGTGTTAAATGCCAGTTTACTCGGATGTCTATCCTCCTTAGACTATGTTCCCTGAGGCACGTATATCATTTTACTATGATTGTTTCCTCATCACAAAAGATAAGTGTCCTGTGCATCTTTCCTTTGTAACTATTTATTGTGCTAAATAAAATTGGTTGTTGTAAATAATTCCAGTATATATAGCAGTTTGAATGTTGAGATTACATATTATAATTCAATGATTGGCTCTTTTTGAAACTACATGCCAAAGAAATGAGATGCAAGGCAATAAACATTGGTGTCTGTGATATACTGTGATTCATTGTTGGAACTGATTAACAAAGCTCGGGACAGTAAATACAGGTGTGGCATTTTTTTTACAGCTTCAACGGAGCCTGCATTTCAAAGCCTGAGGAATTCGGGCAACCTTCATTTAATTTCCCAAAGTGAGAGTATTATTAATCAATTGTGGAAACACCTTACAATGGAAGTCCATAAGAGCAGAACTCAAGGGGTTTGGGGTGGGAGGCGTTATCACTCTGTAATTCTGAGGCAGAAGACCAAATGTGAGAAATGGAAAGACTACCCAAAGGATAATCATGTTGACTTGATAGCTTTTGCATTTTTTCATTTCTTTATTCTTACATTCATCAAATTATTTTTCTTTGCTTTGATCCATCCGTCCAATGAAACACTAAGTTCTCATAGTATGCTCACAACCATGGGAGGTGTTGGTAGGGCTCTTCTGATCCTGGTGCTTCCTTCAACCAGTGTTTTTTTTTGTTGGTTGGTTTTTAACCTCTGACAGCTACTGCAGACTTATCTTGGAAGCATACCTTCTCTATGTTGCTTCCTAAACATTTACTTTTCTCTACTTAAAAATACCCCAAGGTATCATTTTTATTTCAGTGTTCACCATTGAACATGGTAGCACCTTGTCTCTGTCTCCAGTGCTCCTGTTTCCTGCTTTCTTAGGTACTGAAATGTCCACATGGGCATCACAATCTACCCCCAACCTCTCAATTCCTTGACCCCTTTCACCTCAAACAATCGTATTACTCAGCCACCCATCTTCAGGGTCCCCTGCAAATCTTGTTATTCCTGTAACAACTGTATCATGTCCACGTTTCAAATTCAGACACCCCACATCCTCGTGCAACCAAATCCATCAGCTGATACGACTCCTCTTTTTGTGCTGTAGTGGATCAACCGTCCCTACTCCTCCCATCGGAGGCCAGCTTCCCTGGGCACTATCGCAGTGCCTCGTGGCTAGAGTGGCAGGTGCTAAAACTCCGTGTCTGATGATCGAGCAAATCTGTAATATATGTAGTGCCTGGCACCAACAAATTTGGCTTTCATGGGAAAGGTCAATAAAATAGGTAAAGACGGAAATCTCAATGCAGTTTATTAATAATTACGGAAGGGATATCCAACCCAGTTTTCAGGACTGGATTTAGAAAGATTCCAAGAGAAAAGATATCAGGGAAAATTTTCTGGAAAAATAATTTCTAGACTGAATCCTTGTAAATTTTTCTATTCTTTTCTAAACAAATAGTGAGAGTTTGGCAAATTATTACACAGTTATAATCCTTAAATTTACTTGTACAATGCATGAAACATTGTTCCTTAACTATAGTCATTTTCGCAAACAAAAATGACTATACTTTTTGCAGGTGCCTTTGAAAAACAATTTCTTAGTGATTAAGAATTAACTTTCTCAAATGGATACTATCTTCTTGAGTTGGTACATCATTGTCTTTGTTAGCTCTGCACAATCACTGCAGCTTTTTCCCCATTAGAATGCCAACTGCTACTGTGTCCACACTGGGTCCAACTGCAGTTCTTTCAAGAAGAGCACATTTTGAAAGAAATACACAATAACTGAGATACACACTATACTGACTAAGCCACCCAGGTGCCCCTAACACAAAATATTTTTATTTCTAGCATTTGGAAGACCTCACAAGCAATTCCTTTTCAGCTGATATGTACGATTAATAAAGATGTTAACTGACTGAATGACATGATTAAGTGCATGTTTTCTATTAGTGATCTAGCTTTCCAATGGCCTTTGCCTCCTAATTTGAGAAATTCATGTAAGTATATTATCTTTCCAGATCCTTAACATTGACCTTTCAAACAGGAGAGATGGCCCTCTTATTTCCCAGACTGAAAGAAGCTTGAGGTTATAAATTCATATCCCAAATCCTAGTTCATCTACTGCCCTCATATGAACTATTCTTTTTATTTGATTTTTATCTTAATTACACTATTGGCTTTCTAAAAAAATAAACCTGAGCATTTTCTTAATATTTTCAATTCTATTTGAAGTGGACATTTTTCCAAAATCTTGCAACATAAAATGAAAAAAAATATAGAAATTATAAGTAAAATTTGGATCAGAGTTACATACTTTTAATATCTTCAGCATAGATCACAGTCAGCACACACATTTTGCTACAAAATAGTATCATTGACTTCTGTGGACCATGTCGGTATATTATATGGAAAATGGTATATTTTAGCTTTTCTTCTATTTCAGCTGAAAAATGATTGGATGTCTCCTATAGACTAGTCACGGTCTCTCTACCAGACCTACAAAGATAGTCACACGTGTCCCTGACCTTATAGAAGCTTACAGTCTAATGAGAAAGACACAAATGAATCACATAATATCCGGAGAACAGAGGAGCTATTGAAATTATGGTAAGTATAAAATTTTATATATGTATAAAAAATTACAGCAGGGTTTCTTTATACAATGCCTCTGTATTCACAATAATTTGACTTTAATGAGACACTTAAGATAAAGAAATAAACTAAGAAAAATGCTTCCCCAAATTCCCCCTGGATCACTGTACCAATCCAACCCCGATCACAATGTACACTGGATAAGTAAGGCTTTTGTAAATGGGATTATCGTAGTTGTAGGGATTAATATTTAGATGCCTGAGAGCTTTCCTGTCTAATCTGTGGTACACGGATCCTGCTCAGACACAGTGATGAGCTGCATTTTCTACTTGAATTATAATTACTATCCTGAGCACCTGGCACTATGAACAGCTGAAAATAATGTTGTATTTGCTGGAATAAATCTTGTTTAGTCACCAGCCATGAATGTGTCTATGAGATAAGTCACACTGCTAGCAGGAGAATGTGTGTGGAATTGTTGCCGGCTTTATGACACTGGAGACCATATACTCAACCCTAGCTTCAAGTGTGGTGATTCTGTTGCAACAAAACTTAAGGAAAACTTTAAAGTTGTTGAAGATCATAAATAATCCACTTCAGATATATTTCTGTCCATTGAAGTAATCTCAGTCAAATTCACTCTACTAAGAATCCAACTACCCAATTGTGTCTGAAAGATTTACACATGTGGGTGACAAGCACTCATGGTGAGGGTGGGGACTGATGGATGTAGCCTGTGTTGACTGAAGCAAAATGGAAATCCATCTAGAATATGTATTATTTGTAATCACAGAACTAGGGTGAGTTTTAAATACAAAGGATTTCACTAGACTAAGCTTATTAAAATAACAAGTGTCTATCATTTCTCATAGGAGAAGGAAATGACTTTTTTTCTAGATTCAGTGAAAATTTTCAAATAACAATTTCTATTGTATATAAACCAGATTTTAAATCAAATTAGTCTTTCAAGCAGGTTACAGATCTGCAAGAAAAAAATTGCTAAAAAGATTTTAATCTTATTTTGCCTTTTGTTTACATCTAAAGCAACCATATGAGATGGCCTAACTCCACGCAAACTCTAATGTTAGGGTTAAAAGAGTAAGAACATGTCTGTAGACTAAGGTCTAAAATAAATTGACAGACTATAACTGTAGGGAGACATTAAAACTTACAACAGTTAAAAAGAAAATCAACAGGGCGCCTGGGTGGCTCAGTTGGTTAAGCGACTGCCTTCGGCTCAGGTCATGATCCTGGAGTCCTGGGATCGAGTCCCGCATCGGGCTCCCTGCTCGGCGGGGGGTCTGCTTCCCCCTCTGCCCTCTTCCCTCTCGTGCTCTCTGTCTCTCATTCTCTCTCTCTCAAATAAATAAATAAAAAATCTTAAAAAAAAAAAAAAAAGAAAATCAACATAATTCAAAGAGAACAGAATGAGGTTAAAGAATTCTATCATGTGCCCTGTGGCAAGGAGACAAATTGCACACTGCAGGGGATCACGTGGTCATGTCACTTAGTGCTCATCAGGAATTAAGGAAACAGTTAAAGCGAGAACAGCCTACTGATCCTGGAGGAAAAAAAAATCCAATATTTGTAAGTTGGAACAGACTCCACATCATTAACGGAAGAAAGAGCAGAAGGTCAAATTTTAGTGGAACTTCTGAGTCCTATACGAACACTAATCTTTTTATGTTAAATAGGTTTACAATGTAATAAATACATGAAATTAGAAAAACTTATTGAGAACTCAGGTCAATGTACATAAAAGTATGTTCCTCTTTATCACACTTCTTTACATTCCATTTGGTTATTTTATGTATTTGGCTACTTGAGGGAATGGTACTCAACATATTTCACCACCAGCATGACTCACACAATGATCAGAGAAGACACTGACCAGATTCTTGCCATTTGCACAGATGTTGAAAATGGTCCATGAGTCCTTAGTAGACAATACTGACGGTAACGATGGTGACTATTTATGGAGTTGCTACTGAGAGCTCAGTGCTTTTCATACACTATTTATCATAACAAAACCTCTTAAGTATGCAAATTATCTCTATTTGAGAGATACCTGAAGTTACATTCAGAGAAGTTTGCATTCATTTCTAAAGGTGATCCAACTAATAAGTGGTAGATTTAAGTTTCAAACCCCCATGTCCAGACCTGAAACACACATGGTCGCAGGGACAGCCCCTCCTTCCACCAGAAGGAGGTGTGTACATGTAATACCTGGAAATGAAGCTTTGGGAATTGGTCCATGTAGCGAAGATCACCAGGTGTCCACGGATAGTTTGTGCTCCCCTTTTATACTTGGGAAGTCTCAGTGTGGGTAGGGGCTACAGTTCCTAGCACTTCTTGCTTAGTCAGGGGCCATGCGGCTAAGTGATGCCCAGAAGAATGTGGGTGAAAGTGGCAAACACCACTTCCATAGCTAGCCTCTGCAAACCTCCCAAAGGGTACTCCATCCTGTCTCTTCCCTTCTGCTAGCTGGATTGTACCCTCCAGGATTACCTTGGAAGAAATAGTAATGGGTATAGATTCTGTTATAGCTATGGCTTTGTTACAAAATGTGAAGTCAAATATGTAGCTATCAGTATGAATGTGAAGGCATAGCTAGGATGGGTACGTGCCCCATTTCAGATGTAGGTTCAGCTGATCATCAATGTCTTTTCCTAAATTTTGTCAACAGATATAGATAGATAGGTAGATAGGTATTTGGCATGTCATATCTACTTTAGTGTAAGGATTATAAGTAAACATGGAGAAATAACTATTTCCTAATGAGTTCTTCTAACCTAAAACCCCACAATTCTATGGTTTGAATTCAATATCAAATAGTATTTGTAAAATTAAGTGCCAAACATTATCATAACCTAAATGAAAAGTTGACACAATTGTTTCACAAACAATGAGGTTTCTACTCATAGAAAGAGAAGGTGTAGACTTACCTGCTCTGTATGGAAATTTGTGCATAAGGATATGTTGATAGTAACCTCAAACTTTGGAAGAAAAATCTCTCAAAACTGTCCAGTTTAGGGCGCCTGGGTGGCTCAGTTGGTTGAGCGACTGCCTTCGGCTCAGGTCATGATCCTGGAGTCCCGGGATCGAGTCCCACATTGGGCTCCCTGCTCGGCGAGGAGCCTGCTTCTCCCTCTGACCCTCCCCCCTCTCATGTACTCTCTCTCATTCTCACTCTCTCAAATGAATAAATAAATCTTAAAAAAAAAAAAAAACTGTCCAGTTTATAGGTCTAAAAGATAATCTATTTCACTCTCAAGCAAAAAGTTTCCTTATCACTATATGTCTATTGAATTTGGAGGAGATTCCCTTACTAAAAAAGGTAATATACAAATATACAAATACAATATACAAATGTGCCTGAAGGAAATTTCCCACTTAGATAAAAGGCATGAGAACAACACAGAGAAAAGAGAAATACCAAAAGAAAAGTGTGGGGGTACTCAGGGAATTTCACCAATTTTTGAAACTCAGAGTCTGCGCCTTGTCTCTCTTAGAGGAATGAACAATTCTGCTTATTTAAATTGCTTCTTGGGTGCAAAAGATGGCTGCAACCCTCCTCCTTGCCTCCATTTTATACACTGAAGTTAAAGGCAGTCAGTCACTGGGATCTGGACCAAAGTGGCCGTCCATCTGTGAGTCCTGGAAGCATCTGCCAGGGTTGGTGTTTTCATAAGTTACTTTTGTTTAAATCTTCACCATCTCTCATGCCTTTCCACCAGTATTATTCTCATTTGGTTTTGAACCTGGTGAATCGATAGGGCAGGTGTGAGATCACAAATGATGAAAAGGAGGCACAGGGGTATTATAGGACATTCTATGGGTGTACAACTGATAAGATGGAATATTAATCGCTGAATTCAAGTTCAATACTTTTCTACCAGCCCTCAACATTTGTGGATTACTACATGTGGGAGATTTTGCACTGATTTCTGTACACACTTCCCTATAAGAGAAGGATAATTTCCATTCATTGCATTAGGACTCACAATGCCTCCTCCAGGTGGAACCGGGGCACGAGCCCCATGAATGTGGCCCAGTGGAAAGTGAGTAACCCCAACTGTCCCTCTGAGCAGGGACTCTGAGAGACGCTGCGAGTTTTGGGCAATCTATCTTCTCTTTATCTTTGCCTCAAGAATGGCGCATCCCAAGTGCAAATGGCGCATATGAAGTCAGGGTGGTTCTTTCTCCCCTGGTTCTGGATGAGAAGCTATGTGGAGCAGAGCCTGGGCTGGAACATGCCACTGCCTACCCACCCACGATGTGAGCAAGAATGAATCCACTGCTGAAAGCCGACTCCACAGGTGGAAGGGTAGAGCCTCCACAGAATGAGCAACTGCACTCTCAGAAAGTTTTTATCTTTACCTTCAAAATGACATTGGCTGGCAGGCATTCTCAAAGCAGCATGAACATAGACACAGATAAAGAATGTATCAGCAAAGTTACCAATTGCATTCATTGAGATAAGAGCCTCAGGAAAACTGTGGTGTTGTTCTCCCCATTCCCTAAGGTGAACTGGCTTAATGTGAAAATTATTTTCTCTTATTGCATGCCTTGAGGCATGGCGTTTCCACCCTATGTCATTGAAAATTGATGTTGTAGGAGGTTGCTTCATGGGATGAATATTCTCATTAGAGAAGAAGAAAGGGGTCCTGCATAGGTGAGCCATTCAAGCTGTCTCAGACCAGAGCACATAACAGGTAAAGCAGCGGAAGTAGAAGCGTCTACTACCAGTAGAAAATGACTACTAATCTGTAGGTCTAAGATACCGGACATAGGAGCACGTTGCTGGTATGTTTATAAAGGAGCACAGCTGAGTCCTTAAGAGAGCCAGCCACGACTAGAATATTATGAAGCATTTATGCATTCACATAATAAAAATATTAATATTAAGGGAAGCATTTGTTATTACAATTATTGACACAGGATGGAAAAAAATACCTTCACAAGGAAAGGAACTTGTATGAAATTCAGAGAAGTTGGAAGAGCTTTTCTTTTCACACTAGAACAAGTGACCAATACTTCTTGACTTGAAATGTTTTAATTGTCTTAATGTCTTCATGGTTGTAGCCCAGGAGGAAGCCACTAGTATTCATAGAGAGCTGCAACCAGAAAATCTGTAATAAGCATATTCTAGATGATGCCCTATAATCACCACTTTGGTGGAAAAACAAGTTAACTTTACCCTGTACTGATGAAGAATGACAAGAAAGATCATCTTTTAATTTTTACTGTTATGAGAAATATACTGATGGAACAGAATGCAACAAACACCATGATATTCAAATTATTTGATGATTTACTTGATTATTTAATAATTAAATACTATTGAAT
Source organism: Mirounga leonina (assembly GCF_011800145.1). Classification (NCBI taxonomy): domain Eukaryota; kingdom Metazoa; phylum Chordata; class Mammalia; order Carnivora; family Phocidae; genus Mirounga; species Mirounga leonina. The sequence continues at coordinate 37,142,311 of NW_023270320.1, read as the reverse complement.
TTCTAACTGAAATTCTAGAGATTTAAACAAAAGTATGATTCTATTTCTAAATAACTAATGAAAGAATGATGATTTATATATGATGAAACCAGTTGGAGTTGAATTTTTCTTTATGGAGACATTGCTAAATTTATGAATTAAAACAAATATCAATTCTAATTGTTTTTATGATTTTAAACAAATCTCAATTGAAATCACATGCCAAAAAATATTGCTTTATACCCTAAATAGACAAAAATGCTCTCTTGAACCATGACCTGCCATGAATATTTCATATTCTTTTTATTTCTTTACATTTCACTCAAATCTTTATGTTCAATTCCATTTTATCTTAAAAATTCTGATTAATTTTTTTAAGATTTTATTTACTTGACAGAGAGAGACACAGTGATAGAGGGAACACAAGCAGGGGGAGTGGGAGAGGGAAAAGCAGGCTTCCCATGGAAAAGGGACCCCGATGCGGGGCTCGATCCCAGGACCCTGGGATCATGACCTGAGCGGAAGGCAGATGCTTAATGACTGAGCCACCCAGGCGCCCCTGATTTATTAACTTTGTAAAAACTCATATTAAAATCTTACACATGAAGGTGAATCTTCATTTGAAATGAATGTTAGTTAACCAGTTGGATTCCTAGCGATAGTGAGTAAATGATAAAGTATTATTCCACTTCCATATGAATCCCTGGGGATAAAATAAAAGGGAAAAAAAAAAACTATTACATGACCTCTCAATCCTTTTTGGTTAGCTTTTCAAAATATTTAATGCAAAATGTGAAAATAGAATGAAAATAATCATCTCAGTTAACATTATCTCAAAATGACGTTGTTTGTCGTATCAAATATTATGATTTTCCTCAGTTTCTAAATGTTGGGTAACACGCTAGTCAGGAGGATTCTGCCTCAGGAGAAAGATAAAGGATGATTTTGGTTGCCAGTGATGTTGGAATAAAACACGATGACTTCCAACATTTCAAAGAGCAACATGTATTTTAAATACCAAGTGGAAGAGCAAGTTTTAATTTATCAGTACTACTTTCGAGAATTTTTTACATGTGATTGAATTTCTAAGTAAATACTCACTAACATAGATTTATATATGAGCTTCTAAATAATTTACAAAGTTGGCATTTTATAATTTGTTTACTATGTAAGGTTATCTTTTAGAAACCGGAAGGATACATATCAATTTATTGACAGTTGTTAACTTTGGGTCATAGATCTATAAGTGATTTTTATTCTTTATATTTGTGTCTATATTCTAAAACACCCGTTTTATAATTGTAAACCAATTCCAAAATCCTTACATCATCAGAAAAGCAGACATGACTATCCTGTCCTTAAGCGTTTAGGCTTTAACATCTTAATCATAAATGCACATAAGATAAAGCCCAATGGATGTAAGACATTAATGTCTATACAATGAAGCAGGAATCTGCATTAAATTTTCTTCTATGTATAAGATATTATTCATCAAGACTAAAGATCAATGCCTCTAGGAAGGAGGATCAAGTTCATGTGCTTTTGAAACTGTTTGCACAGGTTTATTTCTTATGGTTATTAGCTTCTATCCTGACTATAACAGTTATAAATAAATGAACGTCTTTTAATTTTCCTAAATCTTCAATCTGTCAAGAGAAAACCTAGCTAAAATCTCTAATAAGCATTTTCTAGATGATGTCTTATTTATTAAAAAATGAAGCTTAAAGCCATGGGTCTCAGAATGAAAAGTAATCAAAAATGATCTGTTCGTCATCCTTCCACGTTATGACTCTGATTTGGAACTGATAATTACACATGGATTTAATGGGAATATTTATACACAAAACGTTATTTGCAGTTAGCTTTGTAAAGTTCTAATATGAACGTGTTCCTTGCTCATTATTGGGTTATGTCTCCTTTTTCCTCAGCCTAGCATCTGTAAAGAACAGAAGATCCTTGATAGCAAAAGGCAATTATTCAAGATTTTCTGTGGCCTCTGATTGTGTTTGGGCCTCACAATCATGTCTGCACCTGTCAGACTCTGCCAGATTTGTGATTTGTCCTTGAGGGTCTGTGCCAGAAATGAAAAGGCTCTCCTGCGGGGCTGTCCAGAAAGCTTAGGCAACAACCCTCATCATGTCTTGTGGCTAGCCACCAAGAGTCCTACCTAACTCCTGCTGAGCTAATGTGCACTTTAACAATTACTATCGCAGATTATGGATAGAGATATATAGTGTACATATAAAGACCGCAATGAGTATCTCATGGGGATCACAGCACCCAGAAAAGAGAGAACATTTTCAAATATACTCTAAATTTAAGACAACAACTGTAGGTATGTTAACTTGGCAAATAGGACGATGAGCCCAAATGATGTAACGTTAGCCCAACAGAGCTGCCCTGAAAGATTTTTCACAGGCTTGGTTTTCTTTTAACCTGAACCCGAACTGAATTGTTACCAACACTGCAATCTCGCGGTACACTCTCTCAGACGTCCTCACAAATAGCAGAAAAACTGGATCAAGGTGAGTGTGAGAATCTAGGACATCTGTTCTCAGCCATGTGCATCAGCAGTTACAATCTGTCCCGTATGGCAACCCATGTTTTGCATGACTAAGTCGCATTGCAAAGGAAAATCTGCAACCAAGAAGTAGTCCATGCCAGGCTTTCATCGACGAAGACCAAAGGACATTATGTGTGGCTTCGTAGTCCGCATGTCTGTGCTCACACTGAGCACTTATCCCCAGAAGCCAAATCGAGGTTGAAGCCTGTAAACCTCATTATGTAGTAACTGGAGGACCACTCAGTAGAGAATGAGCGGTAATGACCCCACAATGATCCTGATTGTGATCATTTCTCTTAGCTCTATTCCCGTCTATGAACGCACCTTACTTATCAGGAAATCTGACTAATGCAAGTGGGACAGAACAGTGGGCCACAGGAAAATCACAATCCCAAACAGGATAATGATCCCATCACGAAAGGGACTGGGGACAAACATGACAAATACTCAATGGATGCATACCTGATGTTTTCTACTACCACATTCAGCTTCAAAATTTTCTTACAATTTAAAAATATATACTTTTACTCTGTAGTCCTTGCAAGACATAGAAATAGTGGTTCCTCAACTCTGTGGCCTCTGACTTCTCACTCGGGATCAGGAAGCCTGCGGGGGGGCCCTCCAGCTCTCAAACACTGGCAGGCGGAATTTGATGGTACTACAGCTCTCCTGTTGTCATTGTTGTGTCAGACCACCCTCAGATGAGTCTGGAGCAGCGGCATTTGGAATATTCTCAAGATCAAAGCTGGGGGAAGGAAACGCGCTTTTGAGAGGAGCATGTCCTAGACAGGCAGGTGCAGAGCTGATGCACGCACACGGTGCTGGGAGAGGGAGGCTGCCAGCCAGGAGCCGCCCCTGGGTTCCCTGGGTGAGTGTCTGTTCTGGAAGCCCCAGAGGGAAGCGGTGGGTGAGGCCTCTCCCCATCCCCAGCGGGGCATGCTGAGGGACTTGCACCAATAGTTCACACCCACCCCGCAGTTCCAAACCGTGGGCCGTGTAACTTTCCCTTGGCCCTCTACCCAGGTCCCTGCACTTTGCATGGCTGAGGATCCCTTTAGAAATAAAAGTGAGCCTCAGCCAAGGGACTAGGTGCTAGAAATAGGGTCTGGGAGCGCCTGGGTGGCTCAGTCGGCTAAGCCACTGCCTTCGGCTCGGGTCATGATCCCGGGGTCCTGGGATCGAGCCCCGCATCAGGCTCCCCGCTCAGCAGGAAGCCTGCTTCTCCCTCTCCCTCTGTCTGCCTCTCTGCCTACTTGTTCTCTCTCTCTCTCTGTCAAATAAATGAATAAAATCTTTAAAAAAAAAATAGAAATACGGTGTGTTTGAAAACGATTTCTTCATGAATTGGCAAGGAAACAGTCAAGGAAAAAGGGAGGGAAAAGAGAAGAGCTCCATTCAGGGCCAGGGGCACAGCTCCCAGTCTGTCCCCAGCTCCCTGGCTGCACAGTGGGGATGGTGGCTCTTCCTTCACTGGGGTGATGTGCCACCTGATGCCAAGCCCTCGTCTGCCACTCTCAGTTGTGTGTGTGGCTGGATAGCGGCCAGAGGAAGGTGGCCGATGGCAGCAGGGCTGCCCACTGCCGAAGAGGTCCTCCCAAGGACCAGAGAAAACTGGAGAGTCACTTGAAATAAGCCGAAGGAGGCAAGTGGCGGCTGAACATCACGATAGACCACCAAGGGCTTTGTTCACTTGGACAACTTTTGCATGCGATCTTCTAGGATTGTTCTACCCTCTAGTTCTACATCCGAAGTAGCAGTAAAATGGGAAATAATCAGCAAAGAAACGATATCATCTCCCAAAACAGAATTATTTTTATAAATCCAGAAATATGCTGCTTCCATTAAAAATGAACTAAAAATAAATCCTCAAACTTTCCATCATGTTAGCACTGCCTTATTTCATTGTAGGTAAGCTGATCTTACATATAAAATGCATAAAATTTTGAAACTTGCTAAGATGCTAAATTTTTGTGATATACTGCCACATTTAAAGCAACTCAATGTCTAAAAATAGAATATTTACTTTTTGTTATTTTTTATTCACACATATACTCATTTTCTAGACCGATATTGATGGAGTGCTCACTGGTTTCAAGCATTTTTTTCAGCCGTGGGAATACGGTGAAGAGACCAGATTTTTGTACTGAAGAAGCTTAAATTCTCATGGTTGTGGGGGGTGGGGCTAGATAATGAGCAAATGAATAAGCATTAAATAAATCTGTTGGTGATAAGTATAAAATATGAAAGAAAATATATAACAGAAAACATATTTGATATTTTCAGAGCATCGGGAGCTAGGGAATACAAGGACAGAAGCTGATTCTGTTTTATAGAGTGACAGCTGACCACAAGTCTGATGAAAGTGAGGGAGATCACGGTCCTTGCTGGAGTAGAACGTTCCAGGTGAAGCCTACAAGAAGTGTCCCTGCGGTGTCCAGAAGGAACAGCAGAAGCAGGGTGGGGCGGGTAAGGGGGGCAGGCAATGCAGCTGGAATTTAGACAGGAGGAGGATGGCAGGATAGCAGAGCAGACTCCAGACTCGTAGGGCAAGGTAAGGAGTTTGGCTTTCGCTTCAAAGAAGATAGAAAGCCACAGAAATGGTCTGAGCAGAGGAGTCCCACGATCTGATGTCAGTGGGCAGAGGTGCTCTCTGGCTGCCCCTGTGAGCTGTCGGGCACAAGGGCAGCATGGGGGAAATGCTAGGAGGCTACTCTTATGGTCCGGGTGAACCATGGTGGTGTCCCCAACGTGTTGCCCAGGTAAAGGTCATGAGAAGGCGGCATGTTCTAAAGAAGTGTTGAAGGTCGTCTTAGACTGTCCGGGCTTCTATAACAAAACACCCCATAGCAAGGGGCTTACGAACAACAGAAAGCTGTTTCTCGCTGTTCTGGAAGCTGATGTCTGAGATCAGGGTGCCAGTGTGGTGGGGTAAGGGCTGGTTTATAGATGGCCATCCCCTAGCTGTCCCCTCGCATGGAGGAAGGGGTGAGGGGGCTCTCCGGGGCACTGACCCCATTCAGGAGGCTCTACTCTCATGACCTAACCACCTCCCAGTGCCACACCTCTTAACACCATCACCTTGGGGATTAAGATTTCAACATATGAATTTGGGGGAAGGGGGGAACACACATTCAGACCATAGCAAAAGAAGAGCTGATGCAATTGGCCAATGGGTTGAACATGGAGTTTGAGAGAAAGTCAAGGAAATGATTATCTGAGGTGTTCAAGTGTTGAATCTCCATAATATACAGCAGCATTGTAATTAAAGACTGCTCTTTGCCATCTCAAGTTAAGGAACACTAGTATTTATATTATTAATAATTATCTTAGCAATATTCACAGTAAATTTTTAATTATTATTTATAAAGCAAAGTCCTAAAGGCTTCCTTGTGGGATAATGGAAATTATCCTTCAGGCATTTATGAAATTAAGCATGATACAGTGGATTTTCTCTTATGAGTTAATGCATTTCCTTAATTAGCCTTTTAGGAAGTTTGGAAATATACAGTTTAATGTGTGATGCACTTGATAACAATGAAAGGATACATGAGCTGAAGAACAGGTTATATCCTACAGAATTAATAACTAGATCATTCATTTGTATGTTTTAACTGACCATCTGAAAATGTATCTAAAATTAAATACTCTGAATGTTATTTGATGGAACTTTGGGAAATACTGGCATAATTTTGTTGTTGTTGTTCAATAGTTATAAGGACCATGGCATACTTGAATGACAACAAAAATCAGAAATAGGATTAAAGTCCCCTACTTCCCATTTTTGGGCTTTAGTTTCCTTGTTCTTAAAATGAGGCACTAACTCTGGGGATCCCAAAAGTCCTTACTAGGTGATATTTTATTACATTAATTCCTATGTTAATAATTTGGTAAATAGATGTTCAAAAACTTCTTTTCCTAGATTTTGCTAAACAGTATGTATACAAAAGTGAAAATAATCAGCTACTGATGTCATGGAATATGAACCTATCAAAATGGCATATGTTTAAAATTCTATTCATATAAGTCTAGTACATTGCAAAGATTTTATGTTGCTCGTCTTGTAAGTTGGCAATGTCAGAACAATTAAAATAAGGAATCAAAAAAAATGAAACAATAAAGGGGCTTGAAGTATTACCCCAGAAACAAATAAATGGATATCAGGAGAGAATCCATGATAGCTGAGCATCAGATAAGGCCCTGGGAATTCTAATAGCTATGGGGAAAATGGAAGAGCAATGGGATAGGCTCCTTTCATCATCTAAAATAAAAGGAACGATCTCATTTAAAAGGCAATTATCAATAGATAGTTACAGGAAGGGTATCAATACCTCCAACAGGTTTGCACAAGCTACAGGAATGACCATTGCTTTGTGTCATGTTCCACAAAAAAAGATGACAAAGGTTAATTTCCCTTAACTTCTTTATTGTAAGGACACTCCTCTTTCCCCATTGGCCATTCCAGAAAAAGCATAGTTCATTTAAATTCTAATAGGTTACCAATACCTTTTATTTTTTCCCCTTTCCACTTTCTACTACCCCATTTGAAATTAGGATGTAAGCAAGGCTTTGGAGAATCTCCAGATTAAAGTCATAACAGTTAAATTCTTCACAGAGATCAGGTGAGAGGTACCCAAAACTTACTCCGGAATACATGAAATTGGGCAATGCCCTTGTGGTATTAAAGGCGAGGTATCAGGCACTGTTCTAAGCATGTTACATGCACTGATCAGTTAAGCCTCCTAACAGCTCTATGCAGTAATGTTCAAATAAGTGTTCATTTTATGGATGAGGGTAGCGCGCCTAAGGGGCCAGATATATTCACCAGGGACAGGTGGCTAATACAGAGGGAGAATTCAGAACCTAATTCAGCTGCTCCAGAATGCAGGCTCGAGCTCCGGATCGCTGTGCTGTCTGTATTAGAAATACCTCATAACGTACTTGCTGTTTGTCTCCCATAGGTTTCTTCTGTTTTTGTAAATATATAATGACTGAAATGCATGGCATTGAACCTAGAAATACCCAATTATAGATAGACCATTTGGTTCCTCAATGAATTAGCTTTGTATTCATTCAAAAATTAAAGCCTATAGTTTTAACAGCTTCTAAAATCGTTCTTCTTGACTGAACTGCCAAATATATGTTACTTAATCTAACAACACTCCTTATGTTGCTTTTTACAAAAATTTAGGATGGCATGCACACATATGAATAAGCAACTACATGCATAGCTAAAAACCTTAATTTTGTTTGTAAAATAACTTTAATGATATTTAATTACCCACGAAGAGTGATAAGAATAAACCCTTATGTTGGAAATTGCACTTAATGAAATTTTGCTTTTTTAAACTAACAAGTGCAAGCTTCTTTTGGAAAACAGCAATAATTTCTCCCTTGAAAAGTAACTCTTTTGGGGGTCTAATTACAAAAACTTCAGATAAGTAAAAGGAGGCCATAGACAATGTCCCCCTTTATCCTTCCGCGGAGATAAATACGGTTAATATTTGGTGATATGTCCTTCTAGATGTCTGTTGATGGATCTATATGAGTACAGTCCTAACTCTTAAATATAAAGGACATTTTACTATAAGTATTATTTGCTAATATGCCTTTCATTTAATGTGTTGCGAAAATTTTTTGTATCAGTAACTAAGACTTTTGTTGATCTTATGGACATCACTTCCCCTTCTGTGGTCGTCCTATGTGATGCCTAATGAGCATCTGATTTGTTCACGATTATTTCATATTTGAAATACCACTGCTGGAAGCTTCTTGAACATATCTCTTCCCAATTTATTTACTTTCCCTAGAAGAGCTTATTGAAACTTATGAGTGAAACTCATAAGTTTATTAAGACTTTTCATACATAGGGCGCCTGGGTGGCTCAGTTGGTTAAGCGACTGCCTTCGGCTCAGGTCATGATCCTGGAGTCCCTGGATAGAGTCCCGCATCGGGCTCCCTGCTCAGCGGGGAGTCTGCTTCTCCCTCTGACCCTCCCCCCTCTCATGTGCTCTCTCTCTCTCATTCTGTCTGTCTCAAATAAATAAATAAAATCTTTAAAAAAAAAAAAAGACTTTTCATACATATTGCCAAATTGTCTTCCCCAAAATGTTTCCACTTTTCACCACTTGGACATATGAGCATCACTTTCCCCTTAACACTCCATAAATGTCAGTTATTTTATTAAGGGGAAAAAATGTTTTTTCATTCAAGGTACATTTTTGTCATGACTAAAAGTTACATTTTAACATTTTTTTAGTGTTATTCTCGTATGAGTCCTCTCTTTGAAATGTAACAAAATTACTCACTACTTCCCTTCTGCTTTTTATAAATATTTTAATTTAATCCTAGTTTAAAATGGTAATTCCTCACCAGGCATCAAAGACCCTAACATTTAATTTGCAACTTAAAGGTTAACTGGAAATCAGATACCCATTTAACATTCTTGATAAATTGCTTGTGAAGGTATTCTTGAATTTGGCATAATTTGCTTTTCTTTGCCTTCTATGTGCTCAGTTTTGAAACAGAGAAGAATTGAACAATTTGATCCTGAATGAGAAGAATGCCAGGCTTCTCTCTCCTCTGTCGGAGGTGAAGATGACCAAGGGCTGGGAAGGAAGTCATCTGACCTCCTCAGGGGCGTGCTGTCTGCCCCCTCACCCCAGGAACAGAGGCGCCATCCTTCCCTGGACCCTGGATGGGAAGGGACAGCAAGCCTGTCCTTGGAGAGTGCTGGATGGTGCAGGTAGACCCACAGCCTTCCTCCGTTCTTTTACTAATCACTACACTTCCAGCACAGCTTTCTTTTCATTGAGGACGTGGAGGGATTGCTGATTCAATGGGGGTGTGGACTTGGGCAGCAATGCAGCCAGAAACAGTGAGGAAACCCAAACCTTGAGGGTAGAGCGCCAGGAATGGGGTTAAATGCCCTCATGAGACAGACCTCACAGAGTGCCCAGCCCCCTCCTCCAGGTGAGGACACAGCCTGGGGGGCTGTGACCAGGAAGCGGGTTCTCACCAGACACCAGATCTGCAGGCACCGAAATCTGGGATTTCCCCTCCTCCCAAACTGTGCAAGGTGCACGTCTGGTTTAAACTCGCCAGTCTGCTCTATCCTCAGAGCAGCCCAAGGGGACTAAGACAAGGAGTGGCTGACTCTCCTTTGATGAAGTTAAAAGGCTGAACAGAAGCCCAAGTCTGCTGAATCAGAGCACATTAGAATACACGCGCCTGGTTCTCTGAAGGTGATAGGAAGGCACTTTACACATTAATTAACTGAAACACTGATGACATGACACAGCATCCAACGATCTAATTTTTTTTTTTAAAGTTAGTAACATAAAATAGATCCCCCTTAAAGTCCCAGTTTAGCCATCTTTGTGTGGGCTAAACACGCTCTGTATCAGGTGTGGATTTTTGCTTGTTACTTCTCTAGGGTTTTTATTACAGCTGAGTAAAGACCACATACACAATTCCTCAGTGGAAAAGTTCTGCCCTTCACGTCAGAGAGTAAGAACTACTCCACTTCATTTAAATAACGCCCAGTTGGTGAGAAGGAAGACAATTTGGAGTCTACAAAATTATTGTTTGTAATTAGTGACCAAGGGATCGATCACAGCAGGGATGAAATTAGTGTTGCCTGCACATGACGGTCTCCAGACCGGATACCATGGAAGGCCAGGCCAAACAGTCGCCATATTTCACCGCACACTGACGCATAAAGAAGCCTGAGCCAGAAGCCAGGGCGTGGAAGATCCCCCTGGTAGTAAGTTACGTTGTGAGCCTGGGTCTGCTGCCCCCAGAACCAAGGCAGCTATACTCCGTTTACGCAGGCCTAGAAATGCACCCCCAAGACCCCAGTGCCATAGAGTATCTCGTCGGAGAACACAACTGCAAACCAAATGCATGCACTCACCGCTGACTAGAAGTTATGTAATCGCTAATCAGGTGCTTGGTTTTTTCCCTGCTGTCTCTTTGTTAAGTGATTTGAGCAAGGTTTGCTTGACAACCCTTAATGAATTACATGCAACAAAGAGTCAATTTTCTGTCAAATGGCAGTAGTGAATCATTCACACAGGCACTGAGTAGAAGCCTGAGTATTAAATTTGGGTCCTTAGCTGACTTTCTTTCTCTCTCCTAGTACAGGACCATAGAAAGATTGAGATTTATATCGGAAATGGTGCTATGGTGGGATTATTTTTGAAGGCAGAAGGCCTGCCTAAAGCCAGAAAACCTCCCTCCATCCATCTACTTCTGTGCCTGTAATTCGGCATTGGGGAGGTTTTCTTTTGCATTATGGATTAATTACCAGGAGTCTTTATGGAAAACAGGGAGAAAAGGAGCCCTAAAAGTATTATATAAATAATAGAGCTTAGCCTTGACAGTTTACTGACAGACCAATGTGAGAGTTATCAGAGGAACTAAGACCAATAAACAGAAAGGCACGGACAATAACAAGAGATCAGTTGCATGAGAAATACATTTCTTAGGAAGAAAAAGGGCATCGGAGGGCAGCCAAGGGCATTGCATCATTAGGATCTGGACCAAGGACTCATTGTTCTCTCCCCGTTTGAGTTTGGACCATCAACAGACTGCATGCAAATATTAAAACCAGGTAGAAAATTCTTTCCTGGAGGTCCTGCCCCCATGGTCATGGTTGTAGCTCCTGCCGAGAGGGGAGGGGGACAGATAAGAGGTCACCCAGGACTGCGTCAGCTCCAGAACTTGCTTTCCAGTGCGCCTGAGCACATTTTTTTTTTACCTTTAACCTGATTTTCTCATTTTTAAGACTGAGATACTAATGAGGATTTTGGAAGATGATCCATGCAAAAGCATCGAGAACATGAAAACCGGCAGCTGAAGGAGAGCTCAGTAGGACTCTATATCCCCAGACACAGACACACAGACACACACACACACAGAAAATGGGATAGGTATTTTCTTAAGATACTCAATTGAGGGCGCCTGGGTAGCTCAGTTGTTGGGTGTCTGCCTTTGGCTCAGGTAAAAAAAAAAAAAAAAGAGATACTCAATTGAGCAGGAAAGATTAAAGTTTCTTACCTAAAAGGATATTTTAAAATACAATATATCTACAGCATTTAAAATGCATGAATCTTACTAAAAAGAAATAAGGTATTCACTTTTTGAAAAATCTGTCATCTTAAGCTATCCCATCTTTTCCTTACAATAAAAATCATTCCATCTCAGATAATTTTCTAAGATGTTACTAATTTTCTCTGATTTATCTGAAAAACAATCAGATTTGTAGCACAAAGTAATTTAACCTGAAAATTAGAATCCGTGGACTCTAATGACTTCACACTCATTTTCAGATAAGAAAAATTTCCTATTTGTCTCAGACCCACAAACCCATATAAGCTATTAGTGCCTCCATAACACATGGCATAAAATAAATCGACACAATGACAGGAAAAGCAATTACTCATTTCAAATCTATTATCACCCTTGCACTCTTAATTCAGAGAGAAACACGAGTACAAGTGTGTATTCAAGTGTGCAAAGCCCCCACACACCTGTGAGCACATACACATGCACGCATGCTAACTTCTCGAGGCTCTATGTTGTGTATCACTGACTCGTCTCTTCACAACGGACTTAAACAGCATTTCCTCTGAAGGCTGAAAAGCCTCCCGAGTACAGGAGACTGACAGGACTGGGGTTTATTCCCATCTTCTACGTGGAGAAATTATGGAAGTATTAATTACTGGTTTATGCAAAGGAAGACAGTTATTTAGAAATGCAGAACAATTTCCTGACTTATATCACAGTAACTTAATTGCTTAGAAATATCCAATTCTTAATCATAAAGTCATCAAAATATTAAGCAGATCCAGTCTCTTATTCAACGGTCAACAAGTATTTGAGAGCTAGTAACTTCAGGTCTTCACACTATAAGAAAGAAATTTAATCCAAATCAGAAAAGTACGACACCTAGAAGTCCTTAGTAAATGAACAAGTTTTAGGATTGAAAGGTGTTACTTCCTTATATCACCTACAATACCCTACTAATTGTACAAAACTGTCTTTATGATAATCCAAGAATATAAAAAATAAAATAAAACTTCATTTCAGGGGCGCCTGGGTGGCTCAGTCGTTAGGCGTCTGCCTTTGGCTCAGGTCATGATCCCAGGGTCCTGGGATCGAGCCCCGCATCGGGCTCCCTGCTCGGCAGGAAGCCTGCTTCTGCCTCTCCCACTCCCCTTGCTTGTGTTCCCTCTCTTGCTGTGTCTCTCTCTGTCAAGTAAATAAAATCTTTAAAAAAAAAAAAAAAAAACTTCATTTCAGTGAGTTGCATTTCAATATTTAAAATGATGGTTTTCATCTTGCTCCTGAGAGCTGATAGTAATATATCAGAAATATATTTCAAAAAGATTATTTTTTAACTATAGCAGATGGACTTATAGTCTTTAATAATTTATATGTTGTTCCTATAAACTTAGATGGAGTCTCTAGCTGGAGACATTTTCAAATGGCAATGTAAAAAAACAAACATATCATTCTTTTGATTAGTTAATTCCTAAGATATTAATCTTGGAATGAAACAATCGTAATTCTACTTAAGAGTTCTCAGTTCATGGTGTGGCCCATCTAAGCCCCAACAATTTAGAAGCCATCCTATAAAGTGCTCCCTTTATTACTGCTAAACACCAAAACAAACACTCTAAAAATGTTTTTCTTAGTAAAGTTCTACATTCTACATGAGCATTTTGAGACTCGAAAAAGCAAGATGAACAGTGGACCCATCCCAGAGGTCTGTTCTGACCTTATGAATGAAATCCTTCCTCAGACCAAACAGTCAAGATGCCCACCCATCCTTTTTCTTCTGAACTCCCCCATCACATGGAGGGGCCTTAAGGAGGCAAGTTCTGGCCTCCGAAATGCAGAGCACCTTAATAACTCAAGCTCATTTTTATAAGAAAAAATTATTTTAAGCTGGTTACAAATCTGTTTTTCCATGCTTATTCTCTGTATTGAAGACCCTAAACTATACCAAATACAAAGATTTTCTCCCTCCTGCATTTCAGCAAAATATCATTTTTGATAATGTTCAATAGACTACAGTTAAAAACAAACAAACAAACAAACACAAAATTAAAAAAAAAAAGCACCTCTAAGGTACAGGAAATGGTCCAGCAACTAATGAGAACCTACAATGGACACCCCCTAACCTGAGAGTTAAGGAACACTGAATTATTTTTACTTTGGGGGCATTGTGATTGATCAGTTATTTACCAAGTAGTGAAGATCATCCCTACTTTATTTTGAGAAACAAAGGAAAAATTTAAAGGCAAGAAATTCATTTTAGTCTTTTGAGCTGGCTCATTCTTTTCCCTGACATTTGACTGATTTTAAGTTACAGTTTGTTTTAATCTTACATAGGATACTAATAATGCAACAGGTCTGTTTAACAGCCGACTGCAAATCTGCTCAAAACAGTGGTTAGTTCTGCTTTACTTTACCTGATACACCCCTTAACATTCCATACATGACTTCTAATAGGTTTCTAAATTTTTTAATTGATTGTAGTTTAGACTTGTTTTAGAAATAGGTTTATGACCATAATTATACAATTTAATTTTTAAACATGTTTATAATCTTTATGGAATCTCAGACAAGCTGTATTTTTATTACTGCCATCTGCTCTGTCATTTTTATTCGAGCTACTCTTCACTTCCATACAGATAGATGGATAAAGAAAATATAAATAAAATCCTTAAGAGCTTTTAAGTATTCTTTGACACAGTCTGAAAACCAGAAAAGTTCAATTCGAAAGAGGAATGAAATAGAAACCAGAGCTGGTTCCAATAGTATTTAATAACGTCAAGAACAATGCAAGCATGTCATTCCTCCTTATTTCAAAATATGTAAGACTGATCTTTCCGTAAAGCAAGTGCCTCACCATGAACACAGAATGTAAACATCGAGGCGAATAACCCACTAGGCCACAGCAATAAGTTTCGAACTGGAGTCTGCTTTTCCTAGCACCACTGGGAACCAGGCCTTCCCCTCGAGGGTCCATTGTATGGACCACCTGGGTCCTGTGTTCGAAATAAGAGCCTGGTTGTAGTATTAAGCTCATGGCCCTTGCAGGCCACCCTGTGAGGTCACCCACATTGGAGGGGCTCTTCCCCAAATCACCAGAGTTCGTTCTCACTGGTTAGGTTTTAGCTCAAAGGCCATTCCCTCAGTGAATCACTTGGCACTCATCACTGGAAGAGTTATTATTCATCTCCTCTGTGAGATCCTTCATTTAAGATCAAAGGCCCCATCTCCTCCCCTTCGTCAACTTACCCACCTTACCACCTTCCTCACCAATGCCTGCAGCCTTGTTCATACTCAGTCAACATTTGTTAATTGAATGAGAAAATGCAGTATTGATCTTTTTAAGTATTTGTAATATGGTCACTTCTTATTTTGACAAGTTTTCTCTTGGTCCTTTTTCTTTGTATAGCTCTTAGTTCCTAGAATAAATATTTTAGAATATGTGCAATGATGACAAGATCACTATAATTTTAGCTGCATTTAGTTCTGCACAGACTCCCACGTTGCCAATTGCCACATGAGAGGGTCCAGTCCCCAGAACTAAAATAAAAAAAAAAAAGAATCTGGAGACCATTCATTCATAGCATCCATGTGTCCAAGCTGTGTGATCAAACAGTCCTCCCACCTAGAAATATCCATCTTAAAAGACTCCAACCCAGATCTTAAAAATAGCCTTCCCTGGTTACCCCTTCTGAGAGATCACTAAAACTCAGGAATGTAGTATTCTTCCTTAAAAGCAGGAAATCCAGTGAACGAAGCATTGCTTGATGAACAGGTTTTGTTCAGGCGGCCTATAACCGAGTATTCTAAGATGCAGAAATATTTCAGAGGTCTTTAGCAGAAGGAAAAAAAAAAAAAAAGAGTGGGCAAGACTCAGATATGGTGCTCTTACAGAGCTAAAGCTTAATTTATATTCTGGTCGGGAACCAAGCAAAAATCTCAGGATAGGGTTTTCTTCAACTCTATGTGTATATTTATTTCTGGAATCTTCTTATCTCCTGCATAGGCCTCTCTCATATCCAACAGAAGCAGGTTTTTGAAGTTTTTCTGAGCTTCATAGCCAGAAGCATTGCCGTGGGAAGCAGTTATTTACTGTGTCTCAATCAGGCATTACTGTAGCTAAACTAGTAGATCTAAAATGCAATTGATGGACCACCTTGTTGTTTTTACAATGGGGGAGGGGGTAGGAATGTGGTCATTGCCTTCCTGGTATCACTGCAAAGCCCAAAATGTATTTCTGATTTCCCTTCTCAGAGAAAATGTTACAGGATGTTTTTATTACCCTACCCTTAATCTATGTAATTTAAAATACAAGAGTATGCGTAATAGAATAGACACAGCTGGCTAGAATGAATTAATTCATACACACACACACACACACACACACACGAACAGATCTATTGTATTTCTAGCAGAGATAACACTAGTTTCAGTAATACCAGAAGGAGTATAACATAATGCAATTCTGTTTCAAAAAGGATTTGCCTACTTAACTGCTTAGGCATTTGCCAAATAAATATTCAATGATAAATAACCTTGATGAACTTCACTAGTCTTCTGCCCTGGATTTAATTCATAAAAGAAAAATTAATGATTTCCCCCCTTACTCTTTTTGGGGGAGGCAGCAGAGTATCTACATTATCAGTTTTTCAAAGATTAATTATTGATATGTTTTAATGCTGAATATAATACATTCACAATATATTATAAAATTAACACTACTACCTAGCATGCCCCGAATGAACTGAATTTCAATTTGTCACTCAGGGTTTGGCAATGTTTAGCATCAAGACTGATTTGTCCGCCCTGAGTGTCTGTCTTTCCTCCCATGAAATAGCAAGCACGTGTGGTGCTCGGGGCGATGGTCATACATGGTGCAGATAGCACCCAGAACAGCCCATTGGGCTGGAGCATTACCAACCCCCGCAGCTGTAACCCAAGCCCAGAGTCTACGCTAAATCTCACTGCATCGTGCACATGCATGCCAAGTATTCCCGATGGGTCTACGGAATATAGCCAGGCACATTTCCCACCCTCTTCTAGCCATGTGGGACTCCATGTCATTTAAGTAACAAAGACATTACTTTAAAAAGATCTTCAGACTGCTGTTCTCTTGCTTTAATAACGTCTTCTTTCTCTCTCAAGAGAAAGCTCCTGGAAAACCAGGCATGTTCTAATAATCTTGGTGTCTACATAACTTAACACAGTGTCTTGTGTAGGTTAGTTGCAGAACACATCTCACTTGGAATTAAATAACTTCATTAAAAAAAGAAAGCCATTTGCTTCATTTAAGGACGAATAATAGCATAAACATTAGCACTATGCCAAT
Source organism: Mirounga leonina (assembly GCF_011800145.1). Lineage (NCBI taxonomy): Eukaryota > Metazoa > Chordata > Mammalia > Carnivora > Phocidae > Mirounga > Mirounga leonina. Next base: position 37,125,380 of record NW_023270320.1, on the reverse strand, counting down.
CAGATCTAAATGTTAAATATTAATAACAGATTTACATTTATACACTGGAAAATTTGCCTAGAATACAAAAAGAGGCATAATTATGTGTTCATAAACACTATTTTGCATACACATTTTATTAAATTATAATCACTATGGGTGAATTAAATCCTTATTAATAGAATTAGTTTTGCTATTCATATTCATATTTACAGAATTATATCATTAGTTATGAACATATAAGTTTTCCCTTTGGTAATAGTAGGTCTATAAAAACCCATGCTTATTGTGTTTGGTGTTCAGAAAAGAATTGAAGACAATATACAGAAATGTTTGAAACACCAAATACTGAATAAAATTAAATGTGTTAATGACAGGTATTCTATAAAAGTCTTTTCTAAGAAATAGATTATAGATGTATATCCATATGTATGCTTACATAAAATATGCACATATATGCATAAAATATTTATATGACCTGAGAAAGTTAAGTGGCTTGCCCAGAGGCTGAAATTTACTAAATGGTCATGTGTGATGCTTTCCTCCATTTACTAATAGCTAAGATTGGGAAAACTACTGCACAGTGAAAAAAGACGAAATATGTTTCAGTGATTTTGAAAGTATACAAATCATGCGGAATATATTCTCTCACTAGAATAGAGATGAGAAGTCAATAGCAATAAAATTGCTAGAAAACCCCAAACCCCAAATTGCTGGAAAACCCCAAGCCCCTTGAACTCAGACTCTATTCTTTTTAATAATTTACATGTCAAAGATGAAATCATAAGAGAAAATAGAAAATATTTTAACCGAATTACTACAAAATGTATGGAATGCAGGTAATATAGTGTTTGGAGGGAAATCTTTATCATATAAAAGAGCTAAATCTGTAACCTTATATTCTACTTAAATTGCTGGAAAAAGAACAGAATAAATCCAGCGTAAAAAGAAGGAAGGGAATAAAAGAAATAAGTGAAATTAAGAAAAAAAAGATAAGCCAAAGTATCTTTGGGGGGGAATAAATCTGACAAACTCTTATCTAGAAAGAATACAAATCACCGATATCAAAAATTAAAAATGATTTATCACCACACATTATATGGACATTAAGAGAATTTAAAATACTATTAATAACTGTACCAACACATTTTATAATGGACATTAAGTGGATAAATATCTTGAAAAATATAATTTACCGGGCGCCTGGGTGGCTCAGTTGGTTAAGCGACTGCCTTCGGCTCAGGTCATGATCCCGGAGTCCTGGGATCGAGTCCCGCATCGGGCTCCTGGCTCAGCGAGGAGCCTGTTTCTCCCTCTGACCCTATCCCCTCTCATGCTGTTTCTCTCTCTCTCTCTCTCAAATAAATAAAATCTTTTAAAAAAAGAAAAGAAAAGAAAAGAAAAATATAATTTACCAAAACTGACATAAGAAATACAAAAATCTGGGCGCCTGGGTGGCTCAGATGGTTGGGCGTCTGCCTTCGGCTCAGGTCATGATCCCAGGGTCCTGGGATCGAGTCCCACATCGGGCTCCCTGCTCCTTGGGAGCCTGTTTCTCCCTCTGCTTTTCTCTCTCTCTCTCTCATGAATAAATAAATAAAATATTTAAAAAAAAATCTGAAACATTCTAAATCTCAGAAGTATTTTTTTAAACAGATTCACAAAAGGAAACTCTAGATACAGATGTTTCCTTGTGAATTTTGTCAGAAATAACATCAAAATAACACAAACTTTCTGAGAAACAGAGGCCAGAGAACACTGCTTTATTCAATTTTTTGAGCTTGCCCTTACCCTTCTAGCAAAACCTGAAAAAAAGTTACCCAAAAAAGAGAATTACAAACCACAACACTCATGGGTGTAGACACACAATTCATAATAATCATAATGAATTGAATAATCAGTTCATAATAATTCATAATAAAATATAACAAGTCTATGAAGGGAGGGAAAACTGAATGGGAAGAAATCAGAGAGGGAGACAAACCATGAGAGACTCTTGACTCGGAAATAATAAAGGGTTTTTACAGAAGTGAGGTGAGTGAGGGGATGGGTAACCCGGTGATGGGCATTAAGGAGGGCATGTGGGTGATGAGCACTGGGTGTTACAGGCAACTAATGAATCATTGAACACTACGTCAGAAACTAATGATGTACTATATGCTGACTGATTGAATTTAAATTAAATTAAATAAAATAAAATAAAACAAGTCAAGCCCAACAGTATATAAATAGATATTATTTTATGACCAAATAGACTTCATCAGGAATGCAAAATTGGCTTAACATTTTAAACGCTAATCAATATAATTGACCATATGAATATATAAAGGAAAGAAAAAGTACCACCATTTCAACTGATGCAGAAAAAGCAGTAGACAGAATTGAACACATTTATAACAAAACCCTCAGCAAATAGGAGGAAACCTTCTTAGACTGATAAAGAACACTTATGAAAAAATGTATACTCAATTTATCAGTCAAGTTCCAATAATGAGATCGAAACTCCTCCAGTAATTTGAACAGGGAGAATTTGTATTAAAGAGTAATTAATGTCCAAGCATTGTTTCTTGCAAAATTTGTTTGAATGAGCATTATTTTGTGTTAAGAAGCAAAAAGTCTGAATTTGGTTTAATATTTATGAAGTACTATGTCTTATTACCCTGAATAACTTGGAGACTTTAATGAGTGTCATCTGAACTATAAGAGTCCAAGTGTCTTAGCTTACTCAATCTTTTTTTTTTGTTGGGGAGTGGGGGAGACAGAAAGAAAATAAATGGTGCCCCTGGGTGGCTCAGTCAGTAAAACATCTGCCTTTAGCTTAGGTCATGATGCCGGGGTCCTGGGATGGAGTCCCTGTAGGGCTCCCGGCTCAGTGGGGAGCCTGTTTCTCCCTCTACCCCCCTCCCCTGCTCCTGAACGCACGCTCTCTCTCTTTCAAGTAAATAAAATCTTTTTTTTTTTAAACATTTTATTTATTTATTTGACAGAGAGAGACACAGCAAGAGAGGGAACACAAGCAGGGAGAGTGGGAGAGGGAGAAGCAGGCTTCCTGCTGAGCAGGGAGCCCAATGTGGGGCTCCATCCCAGGATCCCGGGACCATGACCTGAGGCGAAGGCAGACGCTTAGCGACTGAGCCACCCAGGCGCCCCACAAATTAATAAAATCTTTTAAAAAATGATTAATTAGCAGAGGATTTCGTACAAAGAGAGGTAAAGAGGACGGATTCAGGAATAACAGGAAAGTAGCCTTTATTTTCAAGGCTGACACAGTACCCAGGGAAGAAAGGGGAAAAAAGAAAGTCCTCCTCCTGAGCAGAGATTGAGAACTTGTTGGGGACAGAAGGTCTGGTGGTCCACGGGACAGTGGAAGCTTGTTGCTGAGTCCCACAGCTGAGAGCTGTCAAGGAGGGAAGTACCTGCTGGAGATCTGTTGAATCTTTCCGGCAAGTCACCGTGGGGGCCGCCAGCCAAACTCTAGCAAGATGACGCAACTGGCCACCCTCAGATTGCCCGCCATCAGGGGACACAGAAGGAAGCTAAGAGCGCCCTGGAACCAGCAGGAAACGCACCTTCCTCTTTCAGCCCCTGCAGCAACTGGGTAAGCCCAACATGGTGCGAGCTGGCAAGGACCACTGTTTATGGCACACGTAACTAGCACCACAGAGCTGACAGAGAAGGGCTGATTTGGAAGCCAGAGGCAGTATGTTGGGAACCAGGACAAGCAACGTCATCTGCACTGGTCTTCGTTTCCCCTCTGTGTTCAGAGCCAAGGCAAAGGTGCTCATTTTGTCACTGCTAGGCAACACAGTACTGAAGATATTATCCACTTCAAGACAGTCCCAATGAGAAATAAAAGGCCGGGGGCGCCAGGGTGGCACAGTCTGGTAAGTGTCCAACTCTTCATTTCAGATCAGGTCATGATCTCAGGGTCCTGGGTTCCAGCCCCACATTGGGCTCCACCTTTAGTGCGGCATCTGCTCGAGATTCACTCTCTCCCTCTCCCTCTGCCTCTCCCCTCTCACTCACCCACGCACACGCTCTCTAAAAATAAATGAACCTTGGGGCGCCTGGGTGGCTCAGTCGTTAAGCGTCTGCCTTCGGCTCAGGTCGTGATCCCAGGGTCCTGGGATCGAGTCCCACATCGGGCTCCCTGCTCAGCGGGAAGCCTGCTTCTCCCTCTCCCACTCCCCCTGCTTGTGTTCCCTCTCTCGCTGTGTCTCTCTCTGTCAAATAAATAAATAAAATCTTTAAAAAATAAAAATAATAAAAATAAAAATAAATAAACCTTAAAAGATAAATAAAAGGCCAAAAGGAAGAGGTAAAATCACCCCCCTTATAGATGATATGATTATTTACATTAAGATCCCAGCGAAACTTCAAAATAGCTACTAGAACTAGTGATTGTATTTAGGAAGGTCACAGGATACAACATTTAACATAAAAAAAGATTCTTACATATTATCAAACAATTAAAAATGAAATATAATAAACAATGGCATTTATGATAACAAAACATTAAAAGTAGTAGGAATACATCTAATTTAACAATCTGAAAGAAACAAAAGAAACCCTATATAAATGGTGAGATATTTTATGTATTCATGTATTGGAAAACTATTATTAAAATGGCAAAACTTCTCAAATTTATTTATATAGATTCAAAGCAAGCCCAACCAAAATCCCGAGGAAATTTTTATAGAAATTGACAAGCTGAGTCTAAATGAATCTATGAAATGCAAAGGGCCCAGAATAAACACAATAATAAAAAAAAACAAAGTTGTAGCATTTACTTTACCTGACTTCATGACTTACTGTGTATTACAATGATTAATTCAACAAAAAGACAAACAACATTAAAAAAAAAAAAAAAGTCCCTCATATATATCAGAAATTGATTTTCAACAATGGTGTCAACTCATTTCAATGAAGGGACATGAAGTCTTTAACAAGTGTTAGACCAGCTGAATATTTAATTCTTTTTTTTTAAATGAACATCTACACTTACCTAGCACCATACACAAAAAGTTAACTTTGTAAAAATCATAGTCTTTTCAACAAATGGTGCTGGAACATTTGGATATCTCCATGCAAAAAGATGAATTTAAAACCTTAATTCGTGGGACGCCTGGGTGGCTCAGATGGTTAAGCATCTGCCTTCAGCTCAGGTCATGATCCCAGGTTCCTGGGATCGAGCCCCGCATCGGGCTCTCTGCTCCTTGGGAGCCTGCTTCTCCCTCTGCCTGCCTGTCTGCCTACTTGTGATCTCTCTCTCTCTCTCTGTCAAATAAATAAAATCTTTAAAAAAAAAAAAAATAAAACCTTAATTCGTGTCATATATGCAAATTAACGCCAAATAGATCACAGATCTATGATGAAGAGCACAACTATTAAACCTTTAGAAGAAAACATTTGTGGTATTGGAGTATGCAAATGTTCTCATATATTCCATAAAAAATAATACTGATAAATTGAACTTTATCAAGATTAAAAATGTTTGTTGTTCAACATATACCATTAAGAGAATGTATCTGGGAGAAATTATCTATAACATAAGTCAGTGGAAGGTTTTAACAGTCACTTCACAAGAGGAAGACAGTTGACCAGTAAGTACATGATAAGATACTAACATCATCAGTAATCAGGTAAGTGTAAATCGAACCACAGTAAGCCACTCCTTAACACACCCATCAGAAGGAGCAAAATTAAAAAGGGTGGGCACACCAAATACAGGCAAAGATGTGGAGTAACCATAATCCATAACTACTGTTGGGAATGGATGTAAAATGGTAAAGCCCATGGAAAGAAACTCTGTGGCCATTGCCTCAGGAGTTCAACATAAACCTACCTTGTGACCCATCCATCCCATTCCTAGGTATCTGCCCAACAGAAATTAAAACATCTGCCCAAATGACCGCAGGAACTTTGTTTTTAATAGC